>NC_052354.1:19590069-19681499 GCF_009727055.1 Benincasa hispida
ATATGTTTCTATTCGATTTAGTTTATTATTGTTTTGATTCTCGATTTTAGGTTAATTTTTCATTTTTTTTTCTTCTCATTTTTAATTTTAATTTTGAAATTAAATTCATTTTTAATTCTCTTCTCCTCTCTAGCAATTCCCTTTTTCTTCCAAAAAGTCAGAGCCCACAAAACTCCTAGATTCTCATCCTAGAGAATACAGAGGAAACCATTTTATGGTGCCCATTTGAGATAAATTAGGGTTTCGAGTTCCTGATTTTTTGCAGAAAAGGAAAAACATGAAGATTAGATTTTCAACAGTAAGTCTTTATTCTCCCTATTCTATTTTTTCTTTTTCTTATTTATTTATAAGCATGTTGAATTTTATATTAAATGCATAATGTTCTGTATTTCTTCTGTAAAATTAAAAATTTAGTAAAATTTGAGATTTGGGTCCGACCCCCGTTTTCAATCAAGGACCTTCACCAGATTCTTCAATAACATGTATCTCAATCCTAGAATATAAGATTTGACATTGCGATCAAATCTTATGGCTTTGAACAAAATGTTGACGAACCTTATGTTTACAAGAATATTGTCAACAAGACTATAGTTTTTCTGGTACTATATGTTGATGAAAGACTATCGCAATTACAAATAGGGAGATGCTCAATATGTTCTTGGAATCCAAATAATTCGTAATCGCAAGAACAAAACGTTAGCTTTATCTCAAGCATCCTATATAGATAAGATGTTGTCTAAATATAAGATGCAAAATTCCAAGAGGGGTTTATTACCTTTCAGGCATGGAATTCGTTTGTCTATAGGAACAATATCATAAGACACCTCAAGAAATTGAGTCTATGAAACCAATTCCATATAAATTAGCAACTGGGAGTTTGATGTATGCAATGTTGTGTACACGCCTAGACTATATTATGCAATAAGAATAATCAGCAGATTCCAGTCCAATCCTGGATATGATCATTAGATTGCCGTTAAGAATATCCTCAAGTATCTTTAGAGAACAAGGAACTATAAGCTTGTGTATGGTACTAAAGATATGATTCTTACAGAGTACACTGATTCTGATTTTCAAACCGATGATCAGGATTCTAGGAAACCTACTTCGGGATTAGTATTCACTTTAAATGGAGGAGGTGCAATATGGAGGAGTATAAAACAAAATTGTATTATTGACTCCACCATGGAAGCGTAGTGTGTAGTTGCATGTGAAGTACCAAAAGAAACAGTATGGCTAAGGAAGTTCTTGACTGATTTGGAAATAGTTCCAAATATGCATCTGTCTATCACCCTCTATTATGATAAAGTGGAGCAGTTGCAAATTCCAAAGAACTAAGAAGCCATAAGTGCGGAAGCACATCGAGTGCAAGTACCACCTCATCAAGGATATAGTACACTATACATAAGCTTGTAAATAGTTTTAGTATTATCTTTGGCTTTGACATCAAGTTCCTATTTGGGTTGCTAAATTGCTCATGGCTTCTATTGATAATATTAGTTGTTTGGTAGTCATTGGTTTGTTGATAAAGTGAGTTGTTGTTATGTTAATATCTTTGTTAGTAACTTTTGTTATCGTTGGTAGTCATGTTATTTTTGGATTTATAATTAGTGTACTAGAAGACTTTAATGAATGTATTGAAAATAATCTTGGTGATAAGTTGTTTGTAATTTTGATATTGGAACATACGACTTATAAATAGTTTTGTTGTTGATCAGTGTTTGGCTGTATGTCCTAAAACTCGCAGTATGTAATCTTTAAACATATTCTATTTTCAATAAAGTTGTTATTGAGGTTTATTCAATAAAGTTGTTATTGAACTTGTAAACTGCACTTGTAATAACCTAAATCCAATAAACTAACGAACCCCTGGCTATAGGCATGAATGCTTGAACTTTATGCAGAGACATCAAAGTGGATCAAGTTGGAGTATATAGCCAAAATAGTCAATAAGAATAAGGATAGGGTTGGGAACCTTATCTTGAAAATATGGATGCGATGCACTTTGTATATAATACAAATGATATGAGTCCAAAATCGTTCATGTAGAGACATACGAGTGGAGGCATCCTATTCAAAAGATGTTTGCATAAGACTGGGCCATGAAATCGTCACTTTTCTTTATAATAACCGTTACTTTTAAATTAACTATTTCAAATTCGATACCTAAGGTAACTCGATCTTAATCCTGAGCTAATTATGAACTCCTATTTATTCGAGATTATCCTTTAATCTGCATGGGTGACAAAAGCTCATCATCGCCGCTTGATAAGCCTCCCATTTTAGGGGTAAGACTAGATAAATAGCTAGGGTCATAGTTTTGCAAGATGAAATTCACTCCTACCTGACTTCAGGGATAGTAGATATGTTGTTCCCTTAAGTACTGACTCCTAATCTTGAATAAGGAGCCTCGCCCTCTCTATGACTGAGAGGGACTCGTTTTAGTGGTAAGACCACAAACTAATTGTTCATTAGTGGATTAGCTGAGACTTCAGGAGCAAGATATATTAGAAGGGTAAAACGATAATTTTGACCCAACTGTAAATACAAACAACCTGTGAAGGATCAACTTATTGATTATGGTTAAATCGAGTGGACAGAAATATATCTACACTGAGGAGAGTGAAACTATTGGGCTTTAGTGGAGTGTCTCGATAGTTAATGAATATTAATTAATTTGGATTAAAAAAGTTTGGCCAATTAATCTCAAAACATTGGAGTTCATGATCTGTAGGTCCATTAGGCCCCTCTACTAGCTCATAAATGGATTAAACCTTATTATAGTGTGTTGGGAAAATTTGAAATGTTCAAATTCGAATAAGGGTTTGGATTATTATATTTGATATAATAAATGTTTAGTTATCAAAATACAAAAAAAATCGGAGAGTTAAAATATTTAAATTTGATTTAAATATTATATATGAATATGGATTCATATTTGAATTAGGTATTTTATTAATTTGATATTTGATATTAAATTAATTTTAAATTAATTAAATTTTTTAATTATTTATTTATTTATGAAAAAATTTTGATTTTGGAAATTCCAATTTGATTTTGATTTAAAAATAAATTGGTTTTAATTTAGAATAAATAAATAAATGATTTTAAAATAAAAGTGTGATAATCCCACGTACCATTACACCTAATTAAGCTTTTTAATGGAAAATTGGGTGTCAAATTGTAATGAATTTTATTTGCATGCCAATTTTATATAAATACATGTTTTAATACAAATTAAAAGGAAATTTAAAAAAAAAAAAAAAAAAAAAGCTGAAGCTGAAATTAATTTTCTTTTTTGAAAATTTTTCTCTCCAAATCCAAAAATCTAATTTCCTATCAATTTGGGTTCCACTACCCATTCTAAGACCACAAAAATGGTAGAGAAGCTCTTGTGGTTGTCTACACCAAGGTTTCACGAAAAAATTCACAGTAGATTAAAGTAATTAAGAGAATTCTTCAAAAGTTGTACATATTAACCTTAAATTCTAGAAATCTAATATTGCATGTTAATTCACTAAAATTAATGTAATTAGAGTAGTTAGATTCTAAATTACTTCTTAATGTTGAATGTAAACTCTAACAATAAGTTCATGGTTTATTATATATAATTTTGTCTTTGATATCAAATTTTTATTTTCATGATTGGGTTGTTAAATTGTTAAATTGTTCATGGCTACCATAGCCCAATTTTGTACTAGTGCCTTTTCCTTTAGATTTGACAAGCTTAATTGCTTGGTTTCAAAAAATTTGTTGATGATTTTTATTAAGTTGTTTTTGTTTATAAGTTTAAAATTTTCCTAATGAAACTAAGAAGAAAATTTTAAAATATCTCAATTAGTGAAAACATCATGTTAAATAATCTATTGAACTTTTGTACTGATCTTTACTTTTTAACCATAGTTTTCGATATGTTAAGAAAATGCTTTTTTTTTTTTTTTTTTTTTTTTGCAGGGAAAACCTCCAGATTGGGAGGATTTTGTTGGTATGACGAGATTCAGTTGCACGAATATTTTGGTTTTGTTCTCCTTTTTATTGGATGTATCTATATGACCCTCGAAAGTAGACAATCAACTCTCTAGATCTTTAGACTTTAGAGCTTTATGTATATACTAGTCAATATAACTTGTTGATAGGTTAGTTAAACAATTTATCACTTTCTTTGTTGTGAATTACTTAATTTTTGTGTTTGTTTAAAATTGAGTTGTATATAAAATCGCAATTAATATTTTTGTTTTTATACATGTGTCAATAAAAATATTATTGATTTGTACATGCGTAAGGAAAGAAAAAAGTATATATATATATATATATATCAATAAAAAAACCATAAGACATTTAATAGCGAACAATTATTGATAAAAATTAGGTAAAAATCCAATATTAAAGATGATCTTCAATGTCGGTTCAAAATCGACATTGAAGATAGTATTCAATATCGGTTGATAACTCATATTGAAGATAATTATCATTGAAATCTTTGTCATCTATAATGTCGATTGTAAACCGATATTAAAGACGTTTTATAACACAATCTTCGATGTCGGTTTTCAACCGACATTGTACCCCTATAATATCAGTTTTAAACCGATACTAAAGCCCAATTTTGTAGTAGTGTGCTAGTAGGGTCACTTACGGAGTATTTTTATACACACCATTTCTTATGATATGTTTTCAAGTAAAGGCAAAGGATAGATCAACGAATGACAAGAAGAATTCGTGACCATGCCCATGAGACTAGATTGAAGAATCCGTGACCATGCCCATGAGACTATATTGACGTTTCTACATATGTTTTATCATGTATTTCATGTTCTAGATTCTTGTAGTCAAATGTTTGATATCATTATTTTTTTTCTTATTTTAAACATATGTTCAGGGATACACCGAACAAAGGTTTTTCGTTATTTTTAACATTTATTTTGTTGAAATGCTATATTTTATATATATATAAAAGGTTTGATTCTTTTTATTTAAGTTGCAAAAGGTTTATTTTCAAGTGTATACATGTATGTAATAACATACTATTAACTAATGTTAAAAAAATATTATGCTAATTACCATTAAGTTAAATTCGTCGTATACGTTTTCCTAAATTAAAAGAATCTAAATTTTGTTGTAATGACACACATCATTAAAGTCAACATCAAAAAGTATTTGGGATACCAGAAATTTAATGCAATAAATTGAGGTGGTGGATGGTAGTTGCTTACTTTACACGTAAGTAGCTAATTCTTTATGGATACTTATAATCATTCACTAAGCACATCTCTCTCCCTTACACACCTATCTATTAGTTTTGAGTGCAAACATAGATAGTAGGGACTTAATTAGAATGCATGTAGTATTATTATCTACCAATAATAGATTGTTTGATTTCTATCATTGAATGATAGAAGTCTATCGTAGTTTATTATTATCGATAAATAGTGATATTCTGTTATATTTAAAAATATTTAAATAATTTTATCATTTAAAATAACTATCCATAAAAAAATATTAACGATATTAGTTATATTAATTTAAAAACTATACGATTTCTGTCAATTAGAGAATAACTTAATTAATTAAGACATTTGTTTTTGATAGAAAAAATTAGAGAGAAACAATTTCTTTTCTTCTATATGTTTGTTCCAAAATAAAAGAATCCCCAACATATGTTGTTAAAAAACAAAATAAATAAATAATAAAAGAGAAAACAACTACAAAAGGCTATATAATATATATTTTTTTCAAAAATAGCGTTAAATTATTTAGAAAAAGTAAAGAGGTAGAATTGAAGTTGTCTTAAATCTATCATTTATAAATTTAAATTTCTAATTTACCATTCACTAATGGCATAATGGGACTATTTAACTTGTAAGTAGATTTTTTTAATTCAATAGGTATAGTTGATGGTAACAAGACAACTATCCTTGTCGAGTTGTGTACTCCACAAATTAATGATTTTAGGGTGTCATCCATAAAAGTAAAAATAAAATCATTGTGAATGTAAAAATATTGTCATTTTTTAATTATCCAAATGTCAAGTGATATTAAAAAAATATATATTTTATTAGAAAACTCAAAGCTTTCCAAAAGGAATAATTGGAAAAAATTAGAAGTTTTAGTTATTTATAAAGAAACCAAGAAACTATGTCACAATGAATCTTTAGTAATTTAAAATTTTATTTTAATCGATGAAGATTAAAATAAGTTATTTTAAAAACTTATTCATAAAATTTATTTTATCATACTACAAATAGTGATTGTAGTATGATAAAATACTATGAATTTATTGTGGAGCTAACGTTATGCAATTTAATAAACCAACTTATTATAGTAAACCAACCACTAACTTTTTTATGGCAATTTAATGCAATAAACTACAGCTGGGTTGATTTTGTGCCTTATACATTACATTAATGTCTTTCTACATTTAATTTTGATGCTTAATCCCAACTGTTTACTTTTGCTCTCTATGAACCTAATTGATTATGAATGCTACGAATAGTATGTACACGTGTTGGGTTTGAGTTCGAAGAGTATTTTAGACCGATCAAAAAATTCAGGTTGGTCGAGTTGGTTACTCAAAAACTTCAAAGAGGGTCTCCATTCTCCAACTCAATCCTTAAAATTCAAGTTTGAGTTCGGTTATGTTGTTGGATTATTATCATATTTTTCTTATTAATTTAAAATATTTCGATTTATCTACAACACATGACTTAATAAATAAAATATTGTATAATTCAAATGTCAAATATCAAATATATATCCATGTTATCTATTACAAGCTTTAAACAAATATAAACATCATAACAATTGTTGGGAATGCGACCAAAGTCTCACATTGGCTAGATAAGGGGAGGATCATGAATATATAAGTGATGACAATTATTTTTATTCGTATTAGGTCTTTTGGGGTGAACCAAAAGTAAAGCCATGAAGATTTATGTCCAAAGTGGACAATATCATATCGTTGTGGAGATAGTTGGAGGGTCGTTGTCCCTATCAACAATACTAAAAGAATAACATCAATTTAAGTCCTAACCGAACAAAAATAGAAAAATCCCTATCAACAATACTAAAAGAATAGCATCAATTTGAGACCTAATCGAACAAAAATAGAAAATTTCAATCCAACTTAACCGAGAATCATTTGAATAACCCAACTCATTGATGCTATCTTTTCATCAATCAAGTACAACAATTTTCTTGGTCCAGTCATAAAGAGTTATTCAAGTACAATATGACAAATAATATAATTTGATACCTATATTTATATAAATAAAAACAAAAAATTAAAATTGAAATCTATTGATGAAGTGTCAATATGTTAATATTGTTGTTCCTCTCTTCCTCATTATATCCTTCTACTTTTACCTATTTTCTTCGACTACCTATATGTTATGATATACATTATAATATATATACATACATACATACGTGTATACTTAAATCATTAAAATTTTAATACTTGAACTTCAAAAGTCGTGTTTAGTAAATCAATAAAATTGACACACTATTATAAAATTAGGCTTTAATGTCAGTTTAAAACTGATATTAAAGGATACAGTGTCGGTTGAAAAACCAACATTGAAGATCGTGTTATAAAAGGTCTTTAGAGTCGGTTCTAGACCGACATTATAGGTGACCAAAATTTCATTACAAATTATCTGTAATGTTGGGTTGAAAACCGACATTGTACATCATCTTCAATATCAGTTTAAAACCGACATTGTATACCATCTTTAATGTCAGTTGTTTACCAAATTTTTTCAACAATTGTCTGTTTTTTTAATGCCTCACTTTTTAAATTATCCAATCCATTTTTAATATTGGTCAAAGAGTTAAAAACGACATTAAATGTCTTGTGTTAGGTCAAGAAATATCTGTCATCATATTTTATTAAATTTTTAAAAAATTGATACTTGTGTTTCGTGCCTAGTATATTATGCATGTATACTGTTCTGCATGGCAAGCCAACAAAACTAGCTCATTGTACAAGTACTTCTATAATATATGGACAACGACTTGTTCCTCTACAAACTACAATCACTATCTAACTTAACTTCCATTATATTTATAAACTAATTTACATTCTATTAAGATAAAATAAAAATAAAAATAAATTCAGCCTTACACAAATCGCCCAACAAAACTAGCCCATTATGTTCCAATCTCATTGATCTCTTTTTGGGTATATGCATTTCTTTGATTTACCAAGAATATTGCACAACTGAATCTCGTCTTACCAACAAAAGTCTACCGATCTAAAAGTTTTATCTGCAAAAAAATCAAATGAAACTAAATTAACAACAAAATAAATATTATAACTAAAAGGGAAATTATTTCAAATGGTAAAATTGTTGAGAATATTTACAAGATATAAAAAAATTGTAGAATTATCAATGATAGACGCTGATAGATACTGATAGACTTCTATTATCAATGTCTATCAATGTCACTGATAGATATTGATAGAAGTCTATCAGTGTCCATCTGCATTTATCATTGATAGTTCTAAAATTTTGCTCTATCTTGTAAATATTTTGATTCATTTTTTATATTTAAAAATAGCCCAAACTAAAATATACTAATTATCCGATAGTTATCCTCCTCATTTAGTAATAGGGCCATAGTATATGTGAAGGTATTGGAGATATTCGGTAAAGATGACTACAATTCTAACAAGCTTGCAAATGAATTAGCCCTTTCTAGAGAGAGAAAAAAATAATAATACAATCCTTTTCTAAACTTTGGGAGGTTAGAATTAAATCAATTACTAGGAACAAATTTACCTTGCAATCACATAAATACATATAATGGAATAGGACATACTTTATTTCAAATAATACAATATTTTATCCAAAGAACAAACAATAGTGAATAAATACTCCATCTCCTTCGTTGCCCTCCATCATACATGTATTTCCTTACGAATCAAATGTTTATATCACACAATATATATTCAAACTCACAACATCTTGTATATTATGAACAATGATTCTTCAGAAAAAGAGTGTGTTAAAAGCAATGTAGAAGAGACATTCTAATTACACCACTTAATAAATTCTCTCTACTGTAGATACTGGATGTAAAAATATAAAAATTACCGCAATGTTATCGTTGCTGCTTCGAGTTGTATCTTCCATTGCGAGTCGTTTCAAGTACATTCCTGGATCTTTGACAGTGTCCCTGGTTATACCAACTACCTCAGAGTTGCTAAGGACATCCCACAATCCATCACTAGCCATAACCTGTGTTACAGAAAGATTCGAAATCAAGAAATAGAACAGTGCAGCTGGTAGTTGAACCGTTGTCGACCTCTTTCTGTTAAGTATTGTAACCACCAGAGCTTCATTGTTGGCCGAATCGCCTGCACGTATATAAACGAAATCGAATGTGAGATTAAAGAAAAAAAAGTGAATAATAAATTGAGAGAGTAAGGCATTTGTTCGGTAATACTTTGAAGAGTAATAAAAGGGAACCTCCCAATTTGTACAGTGGACTAGGCCTTTGGCTGAACCACTTAAACTCCTGTGTCTTTTCTTCTTACCTCTACGATAGTTTAGATTTTGCTAAGGTATCGTTTACACGATCGTGTAGTTCCTATTGCATCGTGTAGCTCCTCAATTGTCGTCTATACGATCGTCTAGTTTCAGTCAATTGTCGTATACACGATCATCTAACGCTTCCTCCAATCGTTTACTTAATTGAACTATCATTTAGTTCTTGGTGCATCGTCTATATGATCGTGCAGCCTTCTGGAAAATGACATAAGGATTTTCAAGTTTCAACATTCTATTGCCCCTAACTCTTGAATTGTTATCAACCGTTATATCTGAGTGTATTATGATTATTAACATAAAAATCTTGACATCTAAGACAACAACCTGATGTATGCAACATCATGTTCAAGCATAAGCACACGAAGAACAAATCATCAAATCAACTAGAATACCTTATATTTCAGCACCCAATTAGTCCTTTCCACTTAGATTTAGCGGTGGCATGTTATTTTAGAAGACATATGTAAAGAAAATTGGGAGAAAGTAACATACCTCTAAAAGTGACCATCTGGGATGAGAGCAACCCCAAAAGTTTAAAAATAAAGTGTATCAATGGTGTGCAAATTACCTGATCAAGAGCACAAGCGAAAAGATATTGAAATAAAATGCCCAAAATCAAAACTGTAACTATTCCTAGTTTCGGTTAAATGCAATTACATAGTTCCTCAATTTCTAAGCTTATAAACTTACCAAAAATAACTTGAACCAATGCTTACATAGTTCCTTTTAAAGTCTGGACTAGCTTCAATTCACTTGGATTGGACCATAAAAGGTCCAAACCGCTATTACACTCTCTATAATAACAAAATCAAATCCAACATACCACAACAACTAGGTCACAGCCGGCTCTGCAAGCAACCTAACAATGTAACCTAGCAATGTTATGATATTGTGATCAGCACTTATTCCAAACCAAACTTGTTAATCTCTTCCTTGTGATTATATGAAACTTTACTAAGGCTCACGAGGGAGTGTTTTCAACCACTGAATAAGAGAGTTAAAAGTTATATAAAGACATTTTACTTAAAACCATATGTAAGAGAAGAAACTTATATATCCTAGAAATTAGGCTTATCAAAATGAAGAAAAAATTAGTAATTGTAATCGAATAGAAAAGATAATAGTAACCGAATTCATTTGGCAAAATACATGAAGATCAAAAAAAAAAAAACGTATAAACAAATAAAAACAAGCAAAACTTATGAAAATAAATCAACACAACAAGGTTATAAAACTCATAAACATAAACTATGAGTTTCACCCAAACAGCATAATTCCAAATCACACCTTATCACAAGTGTCCTTAAAAGACTTACCCAAATGTGAGTTGATCCAAAAATCATCTAAGATTCCAATCAAAGGCTTCCTTCTGAACACAAGTCAATATCATGATTTTATCAGAACAATAATCTTCGAGTTCAATAGTTCAAGTTCAACATATTTGATCCAACTAGTTATTTCCTTGCGTGAAGCAGATGGAATTACACATGAAGTTACTGTCCAACAACAATGAAAAGGCTTACAATAGCCTGGCATGTTGTTGACAGAAGCAAGCTACAACTTCTTGGTGTTTGTTGCATGATAATTGTATCATATTTTCCAAGAACCCACTTGTTTTATTTGGTAATATTTATGGTTTTGGTAATAAAATCTCATTACTATATTGATTGGTGCTGCAGGAAGCAAGAATAGATCAGTCCACGCTACAATAATTTGGACCTTTTCTGTTGATTTTCGTCGAGATTAGTTAGAAAGAGCGTCGGTCGAACTTTTGCCGACGGCTAATTAATCGTTGGGAGGACAATGGACAAAGCCTCACCAGCGTAACCTTCCAGCCCATTGGTATAACACGCAATCGTGGGGTAAAACAGCTATCTCGACGGACGGAGAATAGGACCTTTATCCCGACCCTAAACAAGACCGTCGGGATAATTATTAAACCCCGACGGTCTTTTTGCCCGACGGTGCAAGGTCACCATCAGTATAATTGGATATATCCCGACCGTGAGAAATTAGAGCCACCATCGAGAGATATTTAAATTATCCCGATGGTGACCTTGTATCGTCGAGCAAAGTTTTTTTTATCCCGACGATCTTTATGAATTACGATCGTCGAGCGAACCGACTTACGTGGACGGTGTGTTTGCATCATCGGGATTTCATAGATTTTTCGACCCCGTGGACTGTCAGGGTTTTGTTTATTACCGTCGAGAGAAGAAGAAAAATGCATTAAATATGGTTTTTTCCGACCCCTTGTAGCATCGGGATTATATATTTAACCGTCGAAATTAGCTTTTTTTTTTTAATTCTTTACTTAATTTTTTTTTTTCAAATGTCAAAGCTATTTCAATTTTACAAATATCATTCAAACTAATATAAAAATTGCCAAAATCAAGTAAATGTCATACCACATGAAAATATTATATAGAAAACATGTTTGAATTTCAAGTCTTAAACATACTATTCGTTTCATACTGTTAGAAATTAATAAGCTAGATACATTATGGATAACACATTCCTAGATACATTTCTAATTTCAAGATACATGCATTTCTAGATACATGTAATTATTCAAGTACATAAATGGTATGTATACATGTACTTCATTTATTTTGTATCTTTTAGGAAGTGTCTCTTGAGTACTATATAAAGAGTTCATTTCCCTCATCTGTATGAAAGAGAAAAGAATAAAAAATCAATAGAAGAAAATTGAAGTTTAAAAAGAAATTGAGTTTCAAGGGAACAATATTCTTCTCTTGTGCATTATTGAGTTTTGTAAGAGAACAAGTTTCTTCTCTTAAAAGTTTGTGAGATTTAGAGTGAATTTAGAATGAGCTCGTCAATGCTTTCAACAAAGTGGTATCAGAACAAAAGGATTGAAAGATATCATCTAACATGTTGTAGCCTCAACTTCCTCGCTTTGAGGGAAAAAACTATAGACGGTGGAGCCAACAAATTAAGGTTCTTTATGGATCTCAAGATCTTTGGGATATTGTTGACAGAGGATATTCGGAGCCAGAAAGTGAGGATGACTTTCACCACAACAACTCAATGAGTTGAGAGATACTAGAAAAAAAAAGATAAGAAGGCATTATTTTTCTTCTACCGAGCCATGGATGAAAATATTTTGAAAGAATATTAGGAGTCTACTGCTAAAGCAAAATGGGATGCATTGAAGAATTTGTACGAAGGAAAAGAAAAGTAAAATTAGTCCAATTACAAATACATCGAGCTGAATTTGATACCATTTGAATGAAAGATGCTGAAACTATTGAAGATTTTTTCAACCGTGTTCTCTTAATTGTTGATCAATTGAGATCAAATGGAGAAACAATCGAAGATTAAAGAGTGGTTGAAAAGATCCTTAGAAGCATGACTAGAAGATATGAGCATATTGTTGTAGCAATTGAAGAATCCAAAGATTTGTCAACTCTCTCCATCAATAGCTTAATGAGATCTCTTCAATCTCATAAGCTCAAATTGAAGTTGTTTGATTCTACTCTTTCAGAAGAAGCTTTTCATATTCAATCCTCCTCTAGAGGGTGATCTGGTGGAAGAAGAGGTGGATGTGGCAGTAGAGGTAATGGATGATCTAATATCGTATCAAATTCTGAGTCAGAGAGCAGAGACAATCAATCTTCTTCAAATAGAGGAAGGGGAAGAAGTTCAAATAGAGGAAGAGGGAGAAGTGGTAGTCAGGGAGATTTTTCACACATACAATGTTTCAATTGTAGACGCTATGGACATTTTCAAATAGACTGTTGGTCTAAGAAGGCTAATTCTAATCAAGCAAAAACCACTCTAATGCATGAGCAATAGGATAATTCAAGGTCTTCTCTTCCTCACATTCAACATCCAAGAAACAAGTATTGAGAAAATATGATACCTTGATAGTGGTTGTATTAACCACATGACAAGAAGAAAGGATATTTTTATATCTTTAGATGAATCTCATGAAAATGTAGTGAAGACTGGTGACAACAAGAAGCTTGAGGTCAAAGGAAAAAGAGATATTCTTGTCAAGACAAAAAAGGGAGCAAAAAGAATTACTGAGTTATATTATGTTTCAAGTCTCAAACACAATCTTTAAATGTTGGGCAACTTCTCCTAAAAGGACATGATGTTATCTATAAAGATAACATATGTGATATTAGAACCAAGAATGGAGGTCTCATAACGAAGGTATGCATGACTCACAAGAAAATGTTTCCAATTAAAATATGCTATGAGAAGCTTGTTGTTTTGAGACTTTAGTAAATGACTCTTTATGGTTGTGGCATTGTCGCTTTGGGCACCTGAGTTTTGACACTTTGTCTCACATGTGTCAACAACATATGGTGAGAGGAATGCCAAATATTAAAAAAGAAGATCAACTTTGTGAAGCATGTGTTTTCGGAAAGCATCATCGAAATTTATTTCCGACTGGAGGTTCTTGGAGTGTATCAAGACATCTCGAGCTTGTCCATACAGACTTATGTGGACTCATGAGAACCACTACACATGGAGATAACCGTTACTTTCTCACATTTATTGATGACTACAGTCGGAAAACGTGGATTTATCTGTTAAAAGAAAAGAGCTCTACTTTCAAATGTTTCAAGACATCAAAGCAATAGTGGAAAATGAAAGTAATTTGAAATTGAAAGCATTGCATTCGAATCGTGGAGGAGAATATATAGTCTTTGCAGATTTCTTGAAGGAAATGGAATTAAGCATCAGAAGACTATTCGAAGAATTTTTCAACACAACGGAGTTGCAGAGTGGAAAAACAGAATAATAATGGAACTTGCAAGAAGTATGTTGAAGGCCAAGAAGCTTCCAAATCAATTTTGGGGAGATGTAGTAACTTGTGTTGTTTATCTCCTAAATCGAGTTTCAACTAAAAGTGTGCAAGGTATTACTCCTCAAGAAGCATGGAGAGGATTGAAACCAACTATTAGTCATCAAGAGTGTTTGGGTGTATTGCTTACTCTCATATTTCAGACGAGAAAAGAGGTAAACTAGATGATAAATCAGAAAAATGCATTTTTTTTTTTGGTACAGTGAGAACTCCAAGGCTTACAGATTATATAACCCTGTAAGTAAGAAAGTTATTATTAGTCAAGATGTTAAGTTCGATGAAGCAAAATTCTGGCAATGGGATGCATCAAATAAAGACTAGAATCCATTATTTGTTGACATGAATCACAAAGAAGATACTCGAGACTTGGAGCATGAAGAGACTCAACCACTGACTTCACCTTCTTCATTATACTCCACAAGTGATGAAGAAACTACTCCAAGGAAGACAATAAATATTGAAGAGATCTATAATACTTCAAGATGATGAACATGCTGATTTTTCTTTATTTGTAGATGTTGATCCTATATACGTTGAAGAAAAAATTCAAGATGAGAAATGGAAAGATGCAATGGATCAAGAGATTGATGCAATCAGAAGAAACGAGACATGGGAGTTAGTCAAATTACCAGAGAATAGAAAAGCTCTTGGAGTCAAATGGATCTATAGAACAAAACTAAAGCAAAATCGAGAAGTGCAAAAATACAAGGCCAAACTCGTAGTAAAAGGTTACAAACAAAAGTTTGGTGTGGATTATGAAGAAGTTTTTGCACTAGTAACTCGCTTGGAGACTATTCGTTTGATATTAGCCGTTGTAGTACAAAATAACTGGAAAGTTCATCAGATGGATGTCAAGTCAGCATCTCTAAATGGGTATTTAAAGGACGAAATATATGTTGAGCAGTCCCCTGCTTATGCCAAAATTGGAGAAGAAAATAAGGTGTGTCGATTGAAGAAAGCATTGTATGGGCTAAAGCAAGCACCAAGAGCCTGGTACATACGTATCGATGATTTTTTCTTGAAGAATGGTTTTAGAAGATGTCCATATGAACATGCTCTCTACACCAAAGAATACGAAAATGGTAATTTCTCAATGATTTGTCTATATGTTGATGATTTAATCTTTACGGGAAATTCAAACATGGTGATTGACGAGTTGAAAGAGAGCATGAAGAAAGAATTTGAGATGATTGATATAGATTTACTTCATTACTTCCTTGGTATTGAAGTAGTAAAACAAGGTGATAATGAGATTGTAATTTCCCAAAAGAAGTACGCAAAGGATTTATTGATAAAGTTCAAAATGGAGAATGCTTATCTTGCTAGTACTCCTATGAAACTGGGTTTAAAGTTAAGCAAGCATAATGATAGTGAAGCTTTTGATGCCACCATCTAAACAAGTCTTGTTGGATGTTTAATGTATTTAACTACAACTAGACCTAATCTTATGTTCTCAGTAAGTTTATTGAGTAGATTTATGGCATCACCAAAGAGAAGTCATTGGGAAGCTGAAAAGAGAATTCTTAGATATATTCTTGGAACTGTTGATCATGGAATGCACTATAAAAGGAATGTGGATAATGTTCTTGTTGGCTACAGTGATAGTGATTGGGGAGGAAATATTGATAATTTCAAAAGTACTTCTGGGTATGTATTTAATATTACTTCTGGAGCAGTTTCGTAGGCATCAAAGAAGCAGGGTAGCATTGTCAACGACGGAAGCTGAATACATTTCTTTGTCTGTAGCTAGTTGTGAAGCACTTTGGCCTAGAAAAGTACTACATGAATTGAAGTGTCCTTAAGAGAAAGGGACGGTCATGTTCTCTGACAATAAATCATCTATTTCACTTTCGAAGAATCCAGTTTTTCATGGAAGAGGTAAACACATACAGATTAAGTATCATTTCATCAGAGAATTGATCAAAGATGGAGAAGTATATATCAAGTATTGCAAGACACAAGATCAAGTTGCAGACATATTCACAAAAGCATTAAAGACGGACTTATTCTTGAAAATGAAAGAGAAGCTCGGAGTCAGGGAAGTATAGCTTAAGGGGGCATGTTAGAAATTAATAAGCTAGATACATTATGGATAACACATTCCTAGATACATTTCTAATTTCAAGATATATGCATTTCTAGATACATGTAATTGTTCAAGTACATGAATGGTATGTTTACATGTACTTCATTTATTTTGTGTCTTTTAAGAAGTGTCTCTTGAGTACTATATAAAAAGTTCATTTCCCTCATTTGTATGCAAGAGAAAAGAATAAAAAATCAATAGAAGAAAATTGAAGTTTAAACGGAAACTGAGTTTCAAGAGAACAATATTCTTCTCTTGTGCGTTCTTGAGTTTTGTAAGAGAACAAGTTTCTTCTCTTAAAAGTTTGTGAGATTTAGTGTGAATTTAGAGTGGATTCGTCAATGCTTTCAACAAATACATCCACAATTCCTCAATAAAAAATACAAGTTCATGATAGTGTCGGGTCATATTAGGGAGATGCATCTACAACCTTAATCCACAATTCATAAATCGAAAATAACATTAACGATACAACCTAAAATATTTTTCGGGAGATGCATCGATCTAGGACTAAATGCATACATATCCTTCGAAACGTAGGGAGAAAAAAAGGTAATATTTCTTAAAATTTAAATTTCGGTGGTACATAATTTTGATTATTTTGGAAGGATGCAGTTTCTACGAGGGAAAAATTTCAAACAAACAATTCCAAAAATGGTAGTAGAAGAAGAAAATGGAAGAATGAAGAAGACGGAAACTGTAAAGTTCGCATTGAAAAGAGCTGCAACTTTCTTTATAGCCTTAAAAAGCGACCATGGCCATTGGCCTGCAGAAAATGCTGGCCCTTTATTCTTTTTACCTCCTTTGGTAACTTTAATTCATTTAATTCATATTATCTTTAATGATTTGTAAATGTATATACTTTCTACATTGTAATATATATATATATATATATATATAGTGTGGAAAGGTATTTGTACGGTACATCACAAGAGATCTTAATGTTGTATTTTCAAAAGAGCATCAAAAGGAAATTCTCCACTACGCTTATTGTCATCAGGGGAAAACTAATTAGCTAATTAGTTTTAAATGATTTCAACTAATGAAATAAAAAGTTTTTGTTATTAAGTACGATCTTTTGGATTGGTAATTGACGTCTTTATCCATTGAATGAATGGAACAAGAATGAAGATGGTGGATGGGGACTACACATTTTGGGAGAAAGTTGCATGTTTTGCACTGTCCTAAACTATATTGCATTGTGTTTGCTTGTGGAAGGAGCAGACAAGGATGGCTGTGCTAAAGCAAGGAAGTGGATTCTTGACCATGGAGGTGCTCTTTACATACCTTCTTGGGGAAAGATTTTGCTCGCAGTGAGTAGTATAGTATTTAATTTCTACCTACTTTATTATTATTATTATTTTCTTGTAATTTGTATTACATGGAGTAATTTTAATATGAATATATAGATTTTGGGGGTGTATGAATAGGAGGGAACAAACCCAATGCCACCAGAAGTTTAGATGTTTGGATCAGAAAAAGTGACTATGAATCCAGGAGCACTTTGTTGCTATTGTCGATTGACATATCTTCCAATGTCATACTTATATGGAAAGTGCTTTGTGGGGCCTCTCACTCCTCTCATTTTACAACTACTACAAGGAATCTATATTCAATTTTACGCCAACATCAAATGGTGTCCATCAAGATATTACTGTGCAAAGGTATTTATTTAATACTATAGTTATGTAGAGGAATAATTTTCAATAATATTTTATTCGATATGAGATTCTAATCATACAAGTTGTTTGCCCTTAATACTATAGGAGGATAAATGCTTTGAGCATCCACTAATTCAAAAGTTAGCATGGGATGTTCTTCAATATCTGGGAGAACCAATTCTCAACAGCAGAGTATTTAAAAGAGTTAGAAATTGTGCCATCCAAATAAACAAGCGGCACATTGATTATGAAGATCATTGTAGTCGTTATATCACAATTGGATGTGTGGAAAAGGTTTTGTTCCTAACTAACGTGGTTATCGATTACTGCAATTAATATAAGAGTTAATAATACTTTGTTTTATAACCTAAGGTTTATTCGTTTTGTTATCCACCTTTCAGGGATATTTTCAAATTCTAAGTGATATGTTATAGAAACCAAAAAGTAGGTTTTCAAAAACTATATAATTTTTTATTTTATTTTAGAGTTTGGTTAAAAATTCGAAATCATGGTAAGAAATTGAGAGAGAAAAATATAATTTTCAAAAACAAAACAAAATATAACAAATGGTTATTGGAGGAATGTAAATAAGTATTAATTATATTGACATAGTAACGGGCTAATAAACATGCAGTCATTATGCATGATTGCTTGCTGGACAGACGACCCTAATGGTGAAGCTTACAAGAAACATCTTGCTAGAGTCAAAGATTACTTATGGGTTAGTGAAGATGGAATGAAGATGCAAGTTAGTATATTATTCCTTAATTATTATTTTTGTTCTTGTATTTATGGTTTTCGCTGATTTTGATACCTATCCTTTAAAATATTATTTTGGTTCCTACACTTTCAACTTTAGTTCGTCATGATCTTTCAAATGATTACAAAATAGTATCGAAATCTATTTTTTTTATTCAACAATATCATAGTTAAACATATATATTTCTCATATATATATCATTCTCATTTGACGGTGAGAAGGGCATTAATGGAAGCCAATCTTGGGATGTTGCTTTTTCCATTCAAGCAATTCTTGCCACTAATCTTCATGATGAATTCTCAGACACATTAAAAAGAGGGCATGACTTCATTAAAAAATCACAGGTACATATGTTACTAATAATAATGAGTTTGATTAATTTAGAGAAATATCTGTAAATTTTATTTGCCTTCCTTTCACTTTCCTTTTCATAGTCATGAGGGGTTTCCGACATTAAGTGGCTATCGAAGTCATAGAGAAGTAAAATGTGATAACATTTTGGTCATTTTCATATATAATGAAGCTTTGAAGTAATGCTCAATTAAACATTCATTTAAAAAAAATATTAGGATTCAAGTGATTCACTCAAAACATGATTTATTCGATCAAACTCATTTGATAAGAAGCTATGTTATTTTAAGTGGTTATCAAACCCTACAAAATTTATAAAAATGGCTTTTTGTTTTTTTCAAAATTACACTGAAAAGGAAATCTAAACAAACAGGTAGAATGCAATTTTATCTCTTGTAAATTAAACTGTTGTTTGATAAATGAAATTACAAAAATTAGATATGTAGAATGTACATCATCAGCAATACGAGCTCCAGTGCTATTTAAGAAGCTATTTCCAAGCCACAGGAAGAAAGAGATGGATAATTTTATAGAAAAAGCGACAAATTACATCAAAAAAATGCAGAAAGAAGAAGGATCATGGTATGGAAATTGGGGAATATGTCACATTTATGGTACATATTTTGCCATAAAAGGATTAGCAGCAGCAGGAAACACTTATGAAAATTGCTTGGCAATGACAAAAGCTGTGGATTTTCTACTTAAAATTCAATGTGAAGATGGTGGATGGGGAGAGAGCCACATTTCATCTTTAAAAATATATATATATATATTCATCTTCCAATTTAGTTCAAACTTCTTTTGCCCAACAGGTTTGTTTTTACTTTCTTTCTTTTTCTTCAAACCATACTGTATAAACAAATATACATATAAAAGTAAGTGGGACGATGCAAGAAGAGGAGCCCCCTATATCTAACCTTAGTATTGGCTAATGGCTCCCAACATTGATAAATTGACATCTTTTTTTGAAATAAATAATACTTTTGATCTTATTTGACGTACAAAAATTTATAAATGCCTATAATGGATTCTCCATCCAAGCCAGATTGAAAAAACTTCTAAATCGTATAAACTAAATAAATAAGAATTTTCACTATAGTTCTGTTGGGGTTGATACTTTAAATCTCGCAGGGTCTTATAGTTTATAATTGTATTGTATAAACATCTTGTTTTTTAAATAAAATATGTGACGTTTCATTTAACATTTAGTTGCATTAATCTATTGTGACACCCTCACCTTTTTAGGATTTCTTAAGGAATAGATAGTAGCTTAAAGTGCAAGCTTGAGGGAAAAAGTTTTGCTAAACTATGCTTTAAAAGAGGGAAATTTTCTAGGTCAAGAGCCCAAAAATTTCCTAAGGTGGGAAGCATAAGATTTGGCTAAATATAGAATTATGTGTTGAGATGGGAGAATTAGAGCACTACAGGAAAAAAGGCCTATTATAGCTTCAAAAAAAGCTATAATAGGTCTTTTATAGCATTTTCTGCAAAGTCGTGACAACCCAATCTATTAAAAGTATGAGGTTTTTTATAGTATTTTTAAAATGCTATAAAAAGTTCAATATTTTTAAAGCCTTTAGTAATACGCTATGAAATGCTTGACTTTTTATAGTATTTTGAAAACTATATATAGCACATTTGATCTTTCTAAAATGTAAGATAACATTTTGAAAAATCAATAAAAATACTTTATAACCAAAATATCAAGTTATTATTTGTCTATTATAGCATTTATTTGCAGCTATAATTATTTATTTAATAAAAACTATAATAAGCCGTCAAATGTTAAAAAGAAATCTTTTCATAGCTTTATAAATGCTATTATTGCATCTTTTAAAGCTTCTAAATCATGTTGCTATTATTGTGTTTTATACCTTGCTACTTATTAAAAGTAAAATATATATAAAAAAAAAACTATTTATATTCCATGTAATCAAAATGTGAATATCTACAAGATTCATATAGTAATAAAAAGAGATATATTAATGAGTATCATATATGTGGAGATGAACAAAATGTACCCTTTATAAATTATAAAATGTTGATATGTAAAAATCTAATTAACTCCAACTTTGTTGTGTTTGTGGTCTAGACATTACATGCATTGATAGTCTTTCATCAACCTATAAAAGTCATCAAATAATAAAAAGTTAAGTAAAACTATTAAAATAAAGACCTAAAATAATAAAGACCACAAAAGATTAAAAAAAAAAAAAAAAAGTCACAATGTTAGATTTTACTTTTCATTCTCTAATAGCCAAGCAAACTAAGAGTCCGTTTGGATTGACTTTCTAAGTATTTCTAAGCACTTTCTTTTTCTCTTGTAAATACTTAGAAAGTTAATTCAAACACACTCTACAAAATAAACATGGAAACTAAAAAATAGAGTTGAAATATAAATAACACGAATACATTTAATTACTCAAAATTTCTTAAGATCTAGAATGATCATCTCCATTAGTAGAAGTTTGAAGTTCAAAACTCGAAGTAAAGACTAAAACTTTATACAAAAACAAACTTATGAAATAACAAATATATCATAAGTCATTGCAAGGCACACTCAAGCGTTAAGGGAGAAAAATAACAAGTAATATATAGAGAATTATATTCATTCACTGCATATAACAACAAAAACAAAAACACATGTAATTAGAAACAAATACATGGTTTAAAGTCACCAACAATACTCAAAACAATAATGAAGTGATTGTCATCATTAACTCAAAAACAACCAAATAGAAAAGTTACCAACTCAAAACCAATTCACACATCTTTTATTTTAAACCATACAAAAGAAACTTAGTTATATCGTTGATACAAAAGGATACTAAGGAATTAATGACAAACATTTTTAATATCATGTTTAGGATAAGCAATGATCAAAATTTCAACTCTAAAAAATTCAAGATAAGTCTATGAATAAGTAATCTCCAAGGAAACAATCTTAAATAAATTAAAAAGCATAACATTGCTTCACCCAGACTACTCTCCAATTGTGCAAAGATGAACAAGAAAACATAGCTTACATTGTTTTAAAGGAATTACAAATGATTACAACGTGAAGAAGGGTCTTGAGATATTGATCGGTAGAAAAACTTTACAGCTTGATGATTTGAGGAATATCTCTAACAGAGTAGAAAATAAGTTTTGTTGACAAATATTTTTTTAGACTTGTAAATTATTCAAATTTTGCAAACAAATGGGTGTTCATAGGTTGGGTTGGGTTGAGTTGAATCGAAAGACTCTTTAAACCAAATCCAATTGTTTGGATTGTAAATTTTTTCAACTCAAATAACCCTGATTAAAAAATGACCCAACCCAACCCAACCATAAAATATTTGGTTTGGGTTGGGTTGGTTCTGGTTAACCGGGTCATTTATTTAAAATTTTCTTCTAAAATGAAGGAAAACATAAATATGTAAAAATATAATTTAATTGTTTTAATATATCTAATTAAGATTAACAACTCAATTTCAATTTATATAGTCAAAATTTTCCTTCTAAAGTACAAAGAAACTAATTTTGAGAGTCGTTGAAGTATACATTATTAAAAAAATATTGGAATTAAATAAAATTAAAATCAATATATGTATAAATAATTGTGTTATAAGTAATAAAAAATATATATTTTAAAGTTAATAATAAATTTCGGGTTGGTTCGAGTTGGTTTGGGTTATTTTAGATGAAGCTATGAACCAATGCAACCCATAAAATTTTCATTTATTTAAATCCAAACCAACCCAAATATGTTGATAACCCAACCCAAACTGCATGGGTTGGGTTAGTTGATCGGATTTTTCGGGTCATCGAGTGTTTTGAACACCCCTATCAGACATAACTTAAGAATTAGTGTGCTGTAGATAGGAAGATCTTGAACATGGCAGAATTTAGTGTCCTTTAATTTGAACTAACAAAATGAGCAACCTCTAATCATTCATGATCAAATTAAACTAACAAAATGACTCTGAAACAACTCTAATTCATTTAGTTCAAATACATGGCCTCAATGTACAAATATCCATCAATTTTGAACATATAGGGAATAAGGAAATACATGCACAGTTGAAAAATATATAAAGCCATGTAAACCTTCTTTCTCACTAAATTTATATTTCACCAAAAAAAAAAAAAGCATCCATTCAAGCACATTTTAGAGTAAACAAACTCAAAAGGAAAAGTTGAGATGGTCATTGTTGATCTCCTTCAAGCTTCAAAATATGTGTCTTCTCAAATGCCTTACATAGAATCAAAGGATTGTAGAGTGACTTAAAAGATACTATTTTGGATTGGCTTATTTGAAAAAAGTCTTGTTCTTTGGAAGATCTATCTCGTGTCTGGTACTGCACGATTCTACTCTGCAAGAACTTCGAATCATTCTCTTGAAGCTCATCCTCTTCATCATAAATGATCCGCTTGTCCCAGAATGACCTAGCCCAATAAGGAAATCCCAATTCATTGGGCCTTTCGATACAATCAAATAGAAAGCCCCAAGGGTGCCATATTCTAGGAGCCCAAACTATGTGATTGAATAAATCCTCCTCTATCTGTTGCGGGTCGAGGACTCCTTCTCCTTCCCCTTCTTCAAATTCGATTCGTATTGTTCATAGAGAAATCTCTTGTCAACGATAGAACAAGATCCATTTTGTATCATATCTAAGGGATTCCTGGGTTCGGACCATCTTAATCCTTCTAAAAACAATAAAATTCAAGGATTTTGTCTTTATGAAAACTAAAAAAATTGTAGAGTGCCCATATTTGGGAAAAAAAAAAAGAGATGCATACCTTGGTTGCTAAAATATATATGACCAAGAAGAAAAGAATTGAGCCTCTTACCATCATTATTTTTAAGGTAGATGTAAAAAATAACATCATGAATTTCGGCTATTCTTTCATAAAACTTGCCACAAGATCATGAGAAGAAGAGAGAACAAAGAAATTGAAACAAAATAAAGAGAGAACTAAGAGATTACTTACATCCATAGTGTAGGAAGCATAGAAGAGCTCTTTCCTTCAACAATAAAAAGAAGATTACCATAACTGTATAACCTGATTGAAATGCCATAAGTATGTATAGTTTAGAAAAAACAAACATTTCTCTGAAAAATAATCATGAAAACCCCTTTATACAAGCAATCAAGTCAACCATTGTCCACAATAGACAAGGCATAAAATGAAAACTTTAGCTTCCTAAGCTTAGTTGATAGAGAGAATCTATTTATCAATGTACTGAAATCACCTTAATCGCCACCATTACAAGGAATATACATCAAATAGAAGTAGCCAACCATGCTTGAATGCATTACGAAAATGTGGCTAGACAAATTTCTA
Organism: Benincasa hispida; assembly: GCF_009727055.1. Classification (NCBI taxonomy): domain Eukaryota; kingdom Viridiplantae; phylum Streptophyta; class Magnoliopsida; order Cucurbitales; family Cucurbitaceae; genus Benincasa; species Benincasa hispida. The sequence continues at coordinate 19,614,647 of NC_052354.1, forward strand.
GATATATACTACAAGAAAAATTAGCTTTCCCGATGCCTAAATCGGTCGTCGGGAGACATGGTCTCTCTCGACGCCGTAATGGACTAATGAACTCCCGACGATGTAAAAATCCGTCGGAAGTTACTAAGAAACTAGTTCGCCTAAAGAAATCTGTCTCGACAATTAAAGAAGTTTGTCGGGAGTTCCTGAGGAAAACCCCATCACACACCCCAAGCTAGAATGAATGTTTTTTCTATGAAAAAAAAAATCCAAGACAACAACATTCACACTACTTGCAAGGATGTTAAACTATTTCAGGTGGAAGAACATTGGGTGGCAAACTAGCAATATTACATTAAACAAAATTTAAAACTATCAAACACTACCCTGTCTAGAAGGGAGCAAACTAGCAGTCCAACCATTGATCTTCTTAACACCCACATCAAAACAAGGACTAATAACCCCACATTTGACAAAAACTTTTCCAAATCTATGATCATTGACATACTCAAAATCTCCGATATATCCTAAATATTAAAGCCAAAAGATGAAAATAGAAAACAAAAACCCCCTTAATCAATAGCCATTATTGTTTTTGTTAACAAGTTTTGTTCATATCAAAGAGGCAACAAAACTGGAGAGATCAACAAGATGCTTGCGGAATTCAAAAGGTTCTTTTTTCAATTTCAGGACATATACAAGAGAGAAGGAAAAAGAAAATTTACCAAATGAGGCCTGCTTTTTTCAAATCTTCGAGCTCTTAGAGTCCTTATTGTTGATATACAAGCAAAGAAACAAGAGCGGGGATGCAAGTACAACAATTGTCACAAGAACAAATTGCTATTTTCTTTGGTAGTCATCTTTGACCGTCATTATTGTTTCCAATTCTCAATGAAAAAAACAACATGAACAAACCTTCATATAAACAAACAAGTCAAAAAGCAAGTAGCTCAATGGGAAAAGAGAATCAGACCATGAAGACAAACTACTGGCTTTGAAATCCTACTGTTGTCCAATTGCAACCAAATATAGCATATATGAAAACACATGACACAATTCTGCAACTTCCCCCCAAATGAAATTATATATTTTTAACTTTGATTTCTATATATCCCATGCCCACATCAAAGCTTATCCAAGTTAACACTTCAAGTGCAGAATATTATTTGACTGTGCTTACTATTATTCCATCTTATCAATATTTTCCAATACCACAATTGTAAAGTATTACAGGTTCGACTGTTAGAAATTAATAAGCTAGATACATTATGGATCACACATTTCTAGATACATTTTCTAAGATACATGCATTTCTAGATACATGTAATTATTGAAGTACATGAATGGTATGTATGCATGTACTTCATTTATTTTGTGTCTTTTAGGAAGTGTCTCTTGAGTACTATATAAAGAGTTCATTTCCCTCATTTGTATGCAAGAGAAAAGAATCAAAATCAATAGAAGCAAATTGAAGTTTGAAAAGAAACTGAGTTTCAAGAGAACAATATTCTTCTCTTGTGCGTTGTTGAGTTTTGTAAGAGAACAAGTTTCTTCTCTTAAAAGTTTGTGAGATTTAGAGTAAATTTAGAGTGGGCTCGTCAATGCTTTCAACATCGACAATTATAAAATACTACACCATACCATTGAGAGATCATATTTGTGGGTAAATGAAAAGAGTTGAGCAAAATCAAACTATATTACCATTAATTACGACATAAGAAAGTATGATTACCTACATGTTTTAAATAAAGAAAATGGTTGGAAATGTTACAATCAATGCTCAAATAAAAACAATATACTACAGTACATAACACCAACCAATACTTGCTCAAACTCATTCCTTAATTGGACTACTTTCTTCTCTTTGTTCTCAATCATGTTCTCTTCTATGTATGTTTTTAACATACACAATAATTCTTTAAAAGAGTTTTTTTTTTTTATGTTAAATTATAGAGATTCTTGCAGTTGGTTGTATAAAAAAAAAACTATTTCTCATCCAATTTACTGATAGAAGTCATGGTTTATCCTTTTACGACCTAACTTGTTTGACAAGATCATATTTATCTCCAACCTTAATTATTTGGTAGCATTTGTCTTATTTCCTTATTTTTGTCCTTAACGCGGGTGTTAAAAATTGATATGTATGAATTGAACAATAGAGATAACTTATTCTATTCAATTTTTGTTCGATTCTCCTACCCAAACTACAGTGTAAACTCAACGACCATTTAATACAAAAGTCTTGATGCATATGAGAAACATAATATAAAAAGATTCTTCAAGTAAAAACAACAATAATACGAAGGGACAAATTATCAAACTCCTACATAACTACCATTGTGACCCTCATCTTTTCTAACCAAAGGATTAGAACATTTAGAAGGTTGAAAATGTGATAGATTTTGATTCAATGTGGTGTTTGTAAGATTTTAGGTTATGAATTTTTAGGGTCATGCACTCGTTGAAAATTAATATAAAAGGAAACCCAAAAGCAATTAACTCAAAAAACATTAAATTTTACTTGGAAAATTAGTTCATGTGGTGAAGCTTTAAAAATACCCATCATATTCAACCTTGGTTTCTTCAACTTGTAGTCAGATAATCAAACAGAGCTTCTTGAAGATAAAACTGATTAGATGGCTCCTACAAACACCATTATAGTGAGATCAAAATCATCTATTAGATGGCTCCTCCAAATTGTGATACAAAATTTTGAGAGAAATAAAATATCTAAAAACCAAAACATTCCTAATTATTGCTATGAACTAACCTTTCGTTTGGCATTTCTTTGTTAATTTGTGGATGGTCGATAATTGCAATAATATGATTGAGAAGAATCGACAGTGAGATTTAAAATGAAGAGGTGGGTTTTAAGAGAAAGAAGGGGTGGGTTTCGAGCGACGAACTAAACGAGTTGAAGCTTTGACATTCTCATCGATGTTGAAGGTTGGGTTCTAGGTAGGTATCAAGTGCTGAAAGTTGGGACTTAAGAGATATAAGGGTAGGGAATTGAGAGAGAAAATTTAGGGCTCTATGTGTAGAGACGAGGAAAGGAAACAAAAGAGATTTAAGAATTTGCATGTAGAGACGAGAAAGGAAATATAACAAAGAGAGAAATTAAATATTTTGTCTAGTGATGAAGGAGTGAGGCGCGAATACTTCCGAAAATTTGGGCGACCTCAAAAGTTCATTTTTAACATGTTTCCGCCTTTTTTTAGTGTAAGATTTCATAGCCAATTTATTGTAGTGGAGGTTAAAAAAAGTTCATTAAATGGCTAAGTGTTGGCTGTGAAAATGGTGGCCAAACGTGGAAGCAGCCAAGGCAAGGATCGGGTATCAAGTAAACACTAGGCGTTGAAAGATCAAGCATTGAGTAAAGGTAATGGTGAGCAAGGAAAAGATCGTGCATCGAGTAAAAATCATGAGTGATCGCGGGAAGGATCATGCATCAAGTAAAGGCCATGCATGATCGAGGACAGGATCGTGCAATGAGTAAATGAAATCTATTGGCTTTTTGGCCCTTAATCTCAAATTAATTAATTTTAATTAATTAATTAATCAATGTTTTGATGATAACAAACTCAATTTTTAATTATTGGAAATCTTAGTATTTTAATATGTCCATAGCGTAGAGCTCGGAACAACGATTCCAACACCTCTTGAATCACTCAAATCGAAGCTAAAACGAAGACGATATGACCAAAACAAATCTATAGAGAAAATACCGTGGTGGATGATGTGGCATAACCAGACCATTTGCATGTAGACATGTGGTAGAATATTGGTTGAATGGTGGATCATTAAGAGATGAACATATGATCGATTTTTTATTTTTGGATTGATTTAAAATAAAAAATTGAAATTAAAAAGAAATTTAAAAGGAAAATAAATTTAATATTATTTTATGTTTGTGTCTAACGGCTAGATTTTTACACATGGTATGTTTTTTATTTTTGGATTGACTTTAAAAAGAATGAATTTAAAAAGAAAATGAATTAAAAGGAAAATGAATTTAATATTATTTTATGTTTGTGTGTAACGGCTAGTTTTTGACACATGGTATTTTTTTTATTTTTTGGATTAATTTTAAAAATAAAATGAATTTTAAAAAAAAAGGAATTTAATATTATATTTTGTTTGTATCTAACGACTAGTTTAGTTTAAAATCTTTACCATTGACTTTTAATTAATTGTGGTTTCTAAAATTTTTTTTCCATCCCTATATAAACCATCTTCCTCTCCAAATTTTAAATCAACAAATTTTACATTTCATAATCCTCCAAAACTCAAAAGTTCCATTGTTGCTCTCTCTAAGTTCCCAATTTTTTTTTCTTTTCATTTTATTCTTGAGAGTGTGTTATTATATTGTGAGGATAAACTTCTTGAGTGCTTAAACTTGTAAATCCACTCTAGTGAGAGATGTATTGTGTTCTTCAAAAATTTCAACATTTGTAACGGTTCGATCCTAAACCGTGGAAGGATCGGGTTTGCTATTAAACCTGTAAAAGGAGTGGTGGTGTAACGGTTGGGTTCTAATCCGTGGAAAGAGTCGGAAAATTTTTATTCAAATTCCCAAAAGGTACTTGGGGAGTGGAGTAGGTCGAGTTTGACCGAAGCACTATAAAAATTACGGTGTCTTCTTCTCTAACTTTTTTCTTTTTATTTTTGCAATTAATTTAAGCAATTTATTGTATGTTTTAGTTTATTCTTATTTATTTACTAAAATTTAATAGAATTAAATTATCACATTTTTGTCATCTTATTTGTTGCATAAATTGAATTTTTCTTATTATTTATAAAAAGTGTATTAATTAGTTTAATTGGGTTAATTTAGAAAAAAAAGTTTAATTAAACCCTATTCACCCTCCCCCCCCCCCCCCCTAAAGTTGCCATATTGATCCATCAAAATCATACATCGAGTAAAGGTCATCACGCATCGAGTAAAGACCATCGTGCATCGAGTAAGGGCCATGCACAGGCGAGGAAGCACTCGGTTGGACGCAAGGATGGGCGCTGAATGCAGGGGCACTGGGCATGCGGTTAGGTATCTGGCTAGTTGGCCATGCGATGCCAACACCATGCAATGAGGCTAGAGCTATGCAATGAGGCTAGAGCTATACAATGAGGCTCAAGATATGTGATGAAGCTGGAACTATGTGATGAGGCCAGAGCTATGCAATGAGGCTAGAAGCTATGCGATGGGGCTAAGTTGGTATGCATGGTAAGAGAATCTTAAGCAAGAGGCTTGTACAAGCGTCGACGCATGAATTAGGTAAGGTGAGTGATAGCACCAAAAATGTGTTATTTTTCTCTTCTTATTTCTAGGTCATTACTATGTTAAATTGTTTATTTGATACTTTTGTAGGTATTGAGCATCTTGAAGGTAGAATAAGTCGTTACAAGCTATTTGGGATTAATTGCGAGAAATTAGGAGTTAATTTTAGCAATCAGACTTCAAAGGGAGGTGAACAGACAAAAATACCCCTGGACAGAGCGTGGCGCAATGCTGTAAGGCAGTAGCTACCTATTTTGAAAAAAATAAGGCAGCGTTGCAATGCTACGAACATCATAACAAACGTGCGAACACGGCAGAGTAGCATGGCAGCACTGCTTGCAGCGTTGCGACGCTGCGACCAACTCCTATATATATATGTTTTTTCACTTTAGGCCAGAAAGAGACGCCCACCTTTGGCCTTCAGCCGAATTTCCCTTCTCTTTTCTCGTCCACTATGTAGTTTGGACGTTTCTTTAGTAATTAATCGAGTAACACCGGATAGTAGCTTCTCATCCTCCATAGGAAGGTAAGGTTTTGGTTTCTTAGTTTAAAGATTCGGAGGAACTCGGTGTTATTTTGTGAGATTTCGATATTGATGTATACAAACTTGTCTATGGGTTTTGAACCAAATTTATATTTATGAATTTCATGATTTTATTGTTAATTAACGCCCAATAATTTTATTATGTAATTCTAATGCTTTGAGATTAACTTGTAATATGTGACATATAATTATAACTACATATAATTAACATGTAATATGTGAAAACACTTGAGCATCATCTCCAACCTGAGGATAAAAAAAATATAATCATGAGGTGGCTCTCTATCCTTAAAAATATCAAATAACAAATAAAATCAAAACTGAATTAAAACTAGAACACTTGGGTTGCCTCCTAAAAAGCACTTAGTTTAACGTCTGTAGCTAGACCAGGTTTCTAATTCAAACAACTTTCAAGGTGGCTTCATCATTCCATGCACAGCAACACTTGAAATATATAATTTTCTCTTACACTAACATTCACATAAAAATTAGTCGAAGAACAGTTATCAGGAAAAGCATAATCTTTTCTCCCTTCGTCCACCAGTTCAATATCTCCCTTACGAATATAATCGAGAAAATTTACTGTACCTTCCTTTGGAGATTGTTCAGAACAACTTACCTTTTTGTTGCCCTTTGCTTTACCAAGAGATTGTTCAAAATGTTTACCATCTACTTCGTTGATCTCTTGGTACAAACTTATAGGCTCATTTGGTTTGGAAGAATGAAAGATGTTGAATTTTACCTCTTCATCGTTCACCCGAAGTGTAAGTTTGCCATCATAAACATCAATCAAAGCTCTGCCCTGTGGCTAGGATTGGCCGTCCACAAATGATGGGAATTTCATCATCTTCTTCTATGTCTAGGACCACAAAATCTACTGGGAAGATGAAATCACCGACCTTAACCTGAACATCCTCTACTACACCATGAGGGTAAGTGAGGGAAAGATCTGCCAACTGCAATGAGATCATCGTCGGTTGTACCTCTCCTATGTCCAGTTTCTTATACATAGATAAAGGCATCATATTAATTGAGGCTCTTAAATCACATAAGGCCTTATTTACCGTTAGATTCCTTATGGTGCAGGGAATCGTAAAACTCCTGGGATCCTTCAATTTTTACGGAAACTTCTTTTGTAATATAGCACTGCATTCCTCATTTAAACTCACTATCTCGAACTTTTTGAAATTTTCTTTGAAGACAGCATTTCCTTCATGAATTTCACATAATTTCAAATTTGTTCTAGAGCATCTACAAAAGGAATATTTATGTGAAGCTTCTTAAAAATATCCAAAAACTTAACAAATTGATCATTTACTTTCTTTTTCTAAAAACGCTAGGGATAGGGAATTTTATTCAATACAACGGGTGAAGGTTTAGAATTACTCCCTGATTTGGATGATACAGGAACATCACCCTTTTTCCCTTGATGCATATTACCAACTGTAGCAAAAAATATCACCTGTTCCTCTGTCTGGTCTGTCACTGCACGATATTTTTCCCATTTCTCAAGGTTATTTCTTTGCACTGTTCCTTTCGGTTTTTCTCCGTATAGCAAGGGAAAGCTCCTTTATTCATTGTGTTCAATGTAGCAGCGTTCTGGCTAACCTAAACCTTAAGGTTCTGGATAGCCTTCCCATGACTCGTTACTGTGCTCTCTAAGAAATTGGTTCTACTCCTCGACTCCTTTATGAAATCCCCAAGCAAAATCTCCACAAATAGTTTCTTTTTAGAAAAACCTAGAGGTGCCTACAAAACATTCTTATTGCTAGCATATGAAAAATTCTCATGATTGCTCAAGCCTGAGTGATAACCAGTGGGTTGGTTCATCTGATAAGAATTTTGATGGGCTACTGGAAATTGATTCTGCAAGTGCATTACGAGCTTCCGTTGATGCAATCGATGATTGAGTACCCGTGGATAAAAGATTAATGGCATTAGTCAAAGTAGCCATCTGCGCCTTTAAAGCATTTACCTCATCGAGTTCATAAATTCCAGCCACTCTTGTTGAACATCGTTCTGAGAGCCAATTATAGCTCGTGGCAGTCGTATTCTCCAGTAACGTCAGAGCAGCATCAATACTCTTTGCAAAAATTGAGCTTCCTGCAGCAATATCCAATATGGATTTCGTTTGTATTGGTCAACCCATTGTAGAACAATTCGATTTGTAACCAATGAGGTATCCATGTTGAGGACACTTTCGCAGCAACTACTTATAGCGCTGTCATGCCTCGAATAACTACTCATCCTTTCTCTGTCTGAATGTGCCAATTTCTGTTCTCAGTCCGCCCATTTTTTGCAGGAAGGAAGAATTTGTTCAGGAAGGCTTGGGCTAACTCATTCCATTTTCTTATGCTTCTCGTCGCAAATGACTCCATCCAGTCCTTAGCCTTGTTCTTCACAGAAAAAGGAAACAATCTCAGTCTTGAAGAAACTCTATGGAGAGAGAACCTTGAGCGGAAGCGGATCGACGAAATTCCATTTTCCATTGAATATAAATTTCATAGTAAACAAAAAACAAGATATGCATTTAATTATAAATTACAGCATGCACCCCAGATTACCCTCTTAACCTAGAAGGATATGTGACTGCAGCAGTTACCAACCCTTTTGCTGGCACTTACTGCCTAACTAACTTTTTTGACCTGTCTTAAATCCTGGTTTACATACATTTCAACAACATACTGAACAGATTAACTCAAAACTTAACACATATACATTATAGGGTTTTAGGCATTGTTCATACATACACTTATGTATATTACAACATAGTGAGCCCAACATACAATACTAGTCCCTATATGATAGAAACATGTGCACTAACAAATATAGATTCCTCAATTAAGCTTCCTTCAACTTGAGTCTTTGAGTGGCAGAGCAGCAACAGAGACGACTTCCGAGAACTGACCGCTACCTGGAGGGGGAAAAACATTTGAAAACATAAGCTAAAAGGCCAGTGAGTGACTAACTCTTAAAACATAAGCATCATACATAAATTTGATAGTAAAACTAAAAGCTTTAATTGAAAACATAAACTTAGGTAACCATCATTCACGTAATCATTAACATAACAAATCACCTTTTATGCTTTGTTGAATTATGCCTTAGTTGAGAGTGGCCCCCTTGCTTACTCTTTACCATACTTAACTACATTACTACTTAACTTAGGGAAGGAACTCTTTTGTTCAATTCTCAACATCAACTCTATTTACGTGCACGTGGTTCTAGTTAAGTATCATCGTACCTTAGGTATTATTGCTCAGATACCTTCTTCGTGTCCTTTAGTATCAATTTCTCGGATATCATCTCTATGTCCTTCAGTATCCAGCTTAATGTGGTCCTAGTTAAATACCGTCGTACCTTAGGTACTATTGCTCGGATACCTTCTCAGTGTTCTTCAGTATCGAGCTGCTCGGATACCTTCTCTATGTTCATCAGTATCGAGCTTAACGTGGTTCTAGTTAAGTACTGTCCTACCCTAAGTACTACTACTCAAATACCTTCTCAGTGTCTTTCAGTATTGAGCTGCTCGGATACCTTCTTTATGTCCTTCAGTATCAAGCTATTTATGCTAATCTCACATCTAAGACTAAGCTCCAATACCTTCTCATTTAGTCCTTCAGTACTGAGCTATTCATATTTTCTCAGGCACATTCTTATCTCTTTTTGACTTAGTTGCCCTAAATCAGTCAATACTAATGCATACTTATGATCATTGAAATGCATAGCATAATCATAACATTAAAGAGAGATATGTTACTTAGAAACTATTTGAGAATACTTGTCACTATTGCTTCAGCAAACATGTATTGCTAAAATATTCATAAAGCATTTTCAATTCAGTAAAGCATTTAAAGCATTTAAAGTCATTCACTGTCTTTGGCAATCCTCTTAATATACTTCCCCTTTTAATGTCAAACCTTCCAATGCTTAAGCTCACTGTGTGTTGAACACTTAGCTAAATTCTTAGGCCTTAACTTGAGTAGGCAGCAACTTCTTTACCATCGCCCATCACCATGCGTCCATTGCTTGCATCCATGTCTTGCCTTAGGCGTTCAAACCTCTTATGCGTTCAAGCTTCTAGCCCACGCCTACAGCCCATCGCATAACTAATCCTTTGCATCAATCATACTGTCCATGCGCCCATTTTGTGACACATCAATGCATGCCCCATGTGTTCATCTAATCGTGCGCCACATGCTCCACCACCCTTGCACCGAACACCATGCACGCCTGTTTGCATAGTTCAACGCCCACACAACACTTGCACTTATGGCTTCAGCCTGCGTTGCGTAGTTCAACACATCTCAGTGTGTCCTTGCACCAATTCATCCCTTGCACGTACCTCAGCCCTCAATGCATGCGTTCAACATCACCGTCTGGCCTTTTAAGCTACTTACTTGGTCAACCCAAGCAGCTGCTGGCTTGTTCAAGACTCGAGATTCAACTTGCAATTTGAATAGCTACTTTTCCAGGCCATTTCTCAAGAAATTTCTTTCTACAAACTTTCTCTCAAATGTCTCAGCAATCTTAGCTTAAAATTTCAGCCAAGGACTCTTCGTGGTTTGGCCGGAATCCTCAAATCATCAAAACCAGCCCAAGCTTACCCGAGAGCTTGAATTTCAGCAAGATTCTTCAATCTCCAACCCGATTCCTCTTGAATATTCTTCCGGCGATTCAACCCTAGCAACTAGACACACTCAGGGTTGGAATGGCTCTAAAATCACTCCATTTGCACGAGTAAACTGCTCAAACCCTCTCTTCAAAGCCAAACTTCCCTTTTATACTAGTAGCTGCATGATAAACCTTCATTGATAAGCTGCCACCTCATCCTTAAAAAGATAATAAAAAACCTAAGCATTATAGTCGGCTTAGCTAATCAGTCACTATGTCGATCCTTTCCTTTTGGTCATCAACGCAAGGGTCAGCTCTTAAGCCAACGCTTGCAACCACATGGCCGCATGCCTCCTTCACACAATGCATCGCCCAACCTTTGCCAACGTATAGCTCGCCTTGAGGCTATCGCCTTCTTCTTTTGGTTGCATACTCCTAAGCCAACGCATATCCTAGCCCACACATAGCTTAATCTTAACATATAACCAAGCGTTAAGCCTTCCTCAACGCTCAACCACCAAGCATTGCATGCCTCATGTACCTTGCGCCAAGACTGCCAATGCTTCCTAAGCAATCGTACAACTTTCCAGCACAATCACATACCTCATCATATACTTCCTCGCTCCATCACATAGCTCTAGTGTGCATCGAGTATTCAGTGCCTTGTGCTCATCGCCGCACACTGGTCAGTGCGCACGCCCAGCCTCAATCGCTCAGCGTCTAGCCCTGCACACATCGCATACCCAATCGTCTAGCATTCATCGTCTAGCGCCTATCGTGCAGCCTCACATGCCCTATACGATCACATTCACGCATCGCCCCAACATCCAGCGCTTTTCTCGCGTGTAACCAAGCAATCCTTCGCTCGCACCTGGCCTACTCGTTGCATGATGGCTCCTCCTTGTTGCACGATTATGCAAGCCTCAACACATCCCTTGCATGCGTGTGCTAGGGTCAGCACCTACCTTTGCGCCAACATGCAGCGTGCCTTGCCCGCATGCTCACTAACCTCGCAAGCCCATTGTTGCTACATGCCTTGTCAACGCATAGGGTTGCAAGCGCTCAACAAGACCACCTTGGCATGCATAACTCCAACCTAGCTTCCTCCATTACTCTACTGCACTTGGCCTCCACAAGAGCTCGTCTAACCTCTAAAAGCAAGACGAGCACATGAGAGCTTGTCTCCAATGCCTAACACAAGGTTAATGCATAGCTACACTACCAACACTTAGCCATTTTATGGCTTGCCTAACCTCCAAGGCAAAACCAATGCCCATTCTTCCAAACCAATGCCACCAATGCCTTGGCCTATACTTAGCCAAAATTTTCACTTGTTAAACTATCTAAAACTCACCCGAGACTAAGTTTTTCCTTAAAATCTTCTTCCTCCATCTTCCTACTTTCTTTACTTCCTTTTACAACTTTACTTTAACGTATCCTACATCTTTGCTTAGTATACCTATTACTCACTTATGTAGGGAAAATGGAGTATGGGGTTTACAGAGGGTTTTGAGAATCTCACCTTTGAAGACCTTTCTTCACGATTTCCCTAACAGTTCACGAACTTCTTGAAGACTTTATCCATGAAAAAAAAACTCGAACAATTTAAAACACTGCCACAAATGTTTCCATGGTATTCTAAGGGTAAGAACCCAGGAGTGGTAGACTCTGGCTATTTTGGTTTTGAGGGAAAACTTGATGTTGAGCAGGAAGGATTGAGAATGATCTCAAAAACACAAAACAAACACACAGAATCTTCTGTTGTTTTCTCAGTTTCTCGATCGATCAACAAGCTAAACCAAGAAGAAGAAACTTTTTTCTTTTTTACTTGTAAAAAATAACCACCTACCACTTACGTGGTTGGAGAGAAAAAGGGGTAGGGAGTTGTAACTCCCTCCCTTATTATTAAAATAATAATAATATAAATATAAATTTGATAACTAACTTATCATATTATATATATATTAAATTATATGTTATGTCAAATATAACACATAATCTATAGTTTTATATTGTATCACATACAATATAAACTACAATATAAACTATAATTTCTTTTCTCTTTTATGTGGCATTTAATATAATCATATTTATATTAGATTTAACAACTATGCATCTAATTCATAGAAACTATATTTGAATCTCATTCAAATATTTATTTCCTCTCATTAAACTATAATGTATCAAATACATTATAACAGTTCTATCACATGTAATTGAAACAACTTAATTATATCATATATAATTCAATCTCTTTACTAATTTGAACAATTCAAATTAATCAAAAAACTGATTCTCAATTAATCATATTGAGCTACCAAAAGGACCTCATGGACCTGTAGCTTGAATCTCCAACGGTACATGAATAATTAATTAAACTCTTTAATTACATTATTCACAATTCGTTAACTGTCGAACTCCACTAAAGACCGACAACTGCACTCTTCGCACTACATATATATTTTTGTGTCCATTAGATATAACCAATCAATAGTACAATGACCCTTCACAAGTTGCTCGTAAGTACAGCTAGGCCAAATTACCGTTTGGTCCTTATAGTTACATCTAACTCCTTAAGTACTAATCCCTCTAGTGAACAATAAATTGTAGTCCAACTATGACTAAACTCTTCTCGAGCCAGGAAAGGGTGCGGCGCCACATTGTTCAGGACTCGGAATCAGCCCTTAAGGGAGCAATTTATCTATTTACCTGATTCGGGGAAGGAGTGAATTCCATCTTGTGTAGCAATGTTCCCAGCTCCCTAATCAGACGAATTCCCAAAATGGTAAGCTTGTTAACTCAGCGATCTGGCCACCCTCATAGGTAGGAGTTCACAACTCACTCAGGATTTAGGTCATGTTATCTATGGTCATCCTAGTCAAATGTAAGTCTCTATTATGAATGGCGTTATATAATGAAACTAAACATTTCATGTTTTGGTCTTATACAAACTCCTTTGTATAATATATCCCCGCTCACATGTCTATACATGAATGATCAAGATTAGATCATTTGTAGCACTTTACAACAATTGTAATACCTACAAAGTGGGCTATACTCGTAGTGTTACCAGGATAAGGTACCCAGCCTTATCCATCTACTACGGACCATTTAGGTTATGACTTAAACATGATCCACCCCCTCTACATACATGTTTAAGTTACAAAGATAACCTTGGATGTTAGTTTATTAGTTTGTGGTTAATGCAACTAAAATATTATATATTTTATAGACGATGAATAAAATACCATATATTTTATTAAAACCACAATGATTTTATTCAATAATGTTTACAGACTATAGAACCCTACGAGATTTAGTGCATCAACCCCAACAATCTTGCATTTGTCTTAAAGCTAGTGAGGTGTACAATATAGTCAAAATACAGACTACAAAAATAATAAAAAAGGGCATAACACGTGCCCAGTACAAATCTCCCACTTTCCCTAATCTAGACGTGGCCTCTCCCTTAGACCTATACTCTGCAAGTGACCCTCAAACACCGTAGCCATGAGGGCCTTTGTAAACGAATCGGCAATGTTGTGCTCTGAAGCTATCTACGTGACAATCACGTCCCCTCGATGCACAATCTCTCGGATGAGATGATACTTCCGCTCTATATGCTTGTTGTGCTTGTGACTCCTAGGCTCTCAAGAATTAGCCACAACACCACTATTACCACAATAAAGTGTGATGGGCTTTGACATGTCTAGAACAACTTCAAGATCACTCAAGAATTTCCTGAGCCAAACGGCTTACTTAGCAGCTTCACAAGTCGCTACATACTCAGCCTCCATGGTGGAGTCAACGATGTACCCTTGCTTGGTGCTTTGCCATTCTACTTCCCTTCCGATAAGAGTGAACATTGATCCTGATGTGGATTTTCTAGAATCCTTATCAGTCTGAAAATCAGAGTCTGTGTATCCTGTAAGGATTAAATCCTTAAAACCATATATGAGTATATAGTACCTCGTTCTTCGTAGATATTTGTTTTTTAACAGTGGTTCAGTGATCCAATCTCTGATTAGATTGATATCTATTGACTATCCCTACTACATAGTAGATGTCAGGTCTAGTACACAATATCACATACATCAAGTTGCCCATAGTAGATGCATAGGGGATCCGTCTCATCTCCACAACCTCTTAAGTGTCTTAGGAAATTGTTCTTTAGACAATGTAACTCCTTGCCTTAAAGGCAATAAGCCCCTCTTGAGGTTTTGCATCGAATATTTGACAAGCATCTTATCAATATACGATGCCTAAGAAGAGCTAGCATTTTGTTCTTTTGATGCTAAAGATCTGAATACCCAGAACAAACTGAGCCTCTCCTAATTCTTTCATTTGGAATTGGGTCGCTAGTCAGTTCTTAACTGCAATCAGTAAACCTACATCATTCCCAATAAATAGGATATCATCTACATATAATACTAGAAAAACTACTGAACTATTGATGATTTTCTTGTAGACACAAGGCTTATCAATGTTTTGATCAAATCCATAAGATTTCATCGCATCATCAAACCTTATGTTCCAAGATCGAGAAGTTTGTTTTAGTCCTTAAATGGGCAGATTAAGCTTGCAAACCTTTTACTCTTGACCTTGGATTATGAATCCCTCAGGTTGCACCATGTAAATGGTCTTCTCAAGATTGCCATTTAGAAAAGCAGTCTTGACATCCATTTGCCAAATCTCATAGTCATAATATGAGGTAATGGATACGAGGATCCGGATAGACTTAAGCATAGCAACAGGCAAGAAAGTCACCTCATAGTCAACTCCCTCAACTTTGGTATAATCCTTTGCCACCAGGTCTAGCCTTGAAGGTTTGCACCTACCCATCAGCACCCTGTTTCCTCCTGTAGATCCATTTATAACCTATACATTTAACCCCATCAAGTTGATCTGTAAGATCCCATAAGGAATTGAAGTACATAGATTTCATTTCGAGATCCATCACTTTATGATCATTCATCTTTGTCAATATCCTCCATTACCTTCATGTAAGACAATGGATCCTCAACTTCTTCATCAGCTACCATAGCCAGGATTTCAGTTAAACCCATATAGCGAATATATGGGTTCGCAATGCTCCCACTACATCGAGGTTCCCTCAATGCTTGAGGTGGATTTGACCTACTAGATGATCCTACTTTAACAACTTTTGTTGAGGTATTAGGTTCTTCAACAACTCTTGTTGAAGATTCAGTAGTTTCTTTGGAAATCTCATACAACACAATCTTACTTCTGGGCCTGTGCTCCCTTATATGGTCTTTTTCAAGAAAAGTAGCATTTGTCAATAGAAATACTTTGTTTTCTTTAGGATCAAAGAAGTAAACACCTCTCGTTCCTTTAGGGTAGCCTACAAATAGGCACAATCTTGAACGTAGTTCCTGAAGAAACTCTTATACAAGAGTACCTATGAGTGAAAGTGGATCGTTTCAAATACATTGTGACAAAATTACCACATTTAAATTCTAACAGACAAGATATACATTATACAACAAATTACTGGCATGCTATGAGATTAAAAAACAAGAGAACAAGAGAACATATCACTTAAAGAACCTTTCTTCTCCAAAATCTCGCTCTCTCGAAGGGACTGCTCCTCTCGCTCTCACTAGAACGTCCAAGCAATTGTTCACCAAATCACAAGTCGTCTACTCACGAACAACCTCCACACGAACACAAGAATGGGGATGACACCACCACTTAGAACCCTCGTATTCTCGGTGTGAGAATCTAGGAGGTGTGGGCTCTATTGGATTTGGTAGAGGGAAAAAGGAAGCGAAGATCATATACAACAACCAAGCAAATGGGAGAAGGAAGGGTCTATCGTATAGACAATGCTTGATCATTTAGAAGAAGGTACATGATCGTGTAGTAAATAGGTTACGATTGTATAAGCAATGGTTTATTAGATGTTCGGGCGCTAAACGATCGTTTAGCAAATCTTATGTGATTGTTTAGAAAGAGTTGCGTGTGTATACGATCGTGTACCAATGTTGAGCTATCGTGTAGTCTCTTGGTTTGCTATGCGATAGGCTGTATACAACTCATCAACGAATTATGTGATATCTTTGCAAAATAAAAACGATTTTCATTTTATTCTTCAGTTACGAAAACTGAATCATACCTCCTACTATCACACGATTACGGAGAAAATGCCGGCACAATTATCCCATAATTGTCCAGTTAAAAAAATGAATATAATCATATTATATTCATTAACCTGTAGTTTAATGTCACATATAAACCATAGTGTTTTCTCCTCCACTAGATATAAATCATATTTATATCCATTTTCCTCCAATTAATGTATCTCATACATAAAGTCAATCATATAAAATATAATTAACTAGTTCAATCATATAATATATAATGGAGGACCCTCTTGTCAATTTGAACATTTCAAATTGACCCAAAAACTAATTCTCTACTTGAATCCATACCTTATGAACGTATGGCTCGAAGCTCCAACGGTACGTGAATAGCTGACTAAACTCTTTAGCCACGAGGTCAACCATCCATTAACTGCCAGGCATTCCACTAAAGACCGACAATTGAACTCTTCTCACCACAGATATATTTCCGTGTCCATCAGATATAACCATTCAACAGTACGATAACCCTTCACAGATGCTCGTAAGTACAGTTGGTCGAATTTACCGTTTTGCCCCTGTAGTTACATCTAACTTCTCAAGTACCACCGATCCCTCTAATAAACAATACAACATAGTCCTACTATGTGTGGACACCTCTCGGGCTATGAGAAGGTGTGTGGCGCCACATCGTTCAAGCCTCGGGATCAGTCTTTAAGGGAGAAATCTATCTACTTACCCCTACTTTGGGGAAGGAGTGAATTCCATCTTGTGTAGCTGAGTTTCCAGCTCCCAAACAGACGAATCTCCAAAGTTGTAGGTTTGATTCGGCGATCAGGCCACTCGAACCCATGCAAATCAAAGAACTACCCTCAAAGGTAGGAGTGTTGGATCGATACCAACACACAGCGAAAGAGAATAGGATCCATAAGCACTATAATTCATTAATTTTGGTTGAAAAGAAACATGCTAAAATAGAGTTTAATGGGTTTCAAGAACATACCTTTGAAGAACCATTGAAATCTCTATTTCCAGCTGCAAAATCCTCTAAATCTTTTTGTAGACCACCACAAGATCTTCTCTACTATTCTTTTGGTGCTCTAGATTGAGTTGTGGGACTCAAAATAAGCTGGAATCAAAGGGAATTTGGAGAAAGCTCACTACTACAACCCAAAAATGAAGAACGCCTTCTTCATCCAAATTTTTCGGAAACTATCTATCGGTTACATCACATTCACTTCACTCCAATCTCTTTAATATATTACAGACTATCATGCAAAAAGATTTGCTACATGGGATGCAGCTCATGCTTGGAGTAAATGAAGGTTGAAGAGGTGGGTTCCTAGTGAGCTAGTTGAAGATGAACTTGAAAAACTCATTTTTCAATTTTGTGTAATTTTCTATTTCCAAAATCCATTTTGATTTAAAATCATATTTTATTTCTAAAATCAAAATTTATTTATTTTAAAAATTAATTTCATAAATTAATTTTCTAATAAAATTAATAAATAATTATTTAAACAATTTAAATAATTCTATTTAATTTAATATCCAATATTAAATTAATTTTTATACAAAGTCATCTTCATATATTTAAATCATATTTAAATATATATTCTTCAATTTCGTTTGATTCTAATTTGAACATTTCAAATTAACTTACCACGCTACTCTAGAGCTAATCCATTTTCGAGCTAGTAGGGGGACCTCGTGGACCTATAGATCGATCTAACCCCTATTCGTTAGATCGATCTAACCCCTATTCGTTAACTAATGGGTGGTGACGGGAAATTAGAAGTCAAATTATTCAACAACTAAAATCTCTTGGATGTAGTATGAAATGCATGTTCCTAAGTTATGTGTTGATAGTCATGCGTCGATGGTCATGTGTCGGAATTAATATGCGTTAATAAATGTATGCGATGACCATGCGTTCTGTCACAAGTTTTCTTGCGCTCATGCCAAGTACAACACGAACGCAAGTTTCTCGGGTAATCAGAGGTCGAACACAAGGACTTGTAGCTATATGTATGCGATAATGTACATGCGGCGGTTTAAATAAAAGAATGGAAGGGAGGTTGCTAAGTTAACCCTACTCCTACTCCTATCTAACAGACAACACAATGAGAATATGCATGAGAGGTAAAGATACGATAACACTTGACATGAAATAAATGTATGGGAAAATAGATAAAATGCGGAGATGATTTCATTGCAACCCTTAAGAGTGACCACAAGGGCAACCTTAGTCAACGCAAACCATGCAATCATGCTACACACACGTGAACCTAACTCTAGGATGTATGCGGTGTATCTGCGATATTGCCGAGAAGTCAATGCCTGCCTAGACCTCCATAACCAGCTCACTAGCTCCCGCCGCATGAGCATGGCTGCCGCATAACCCCTTATCCTACTTCTTGGACACATGCAAATCCATTCTATAGGGTGCATATGCTGTGTGAAGCAAATAGAGTTTATCCCTAAGTTCTCCATTCTTGCCTATGCGTTCTAATCTGCTTTCCCTAGTCTTAGATTTGGGTTTTAGACTACTCTCCCAAGTATGCCTAAATGATTAATGATGCACTCATAGGACAAGGTAACTGCATGAACTTTGCTGACCTAAGGTTGTTACTATCCCTAGTGAACAATGCATACATTGCTTAATGCGACAAACCACTTACCCTCCCAGGCAGTTGATTATTGCTGACTTTACTCATAGACAAGCAATGCGTTAACCTATAAACAGGCGTTGCAGTAGCTTCACACTAAGCAAATAAGATTACTCACACATTCGCGTAACGCACACCTCTCGGTGGGTTGCTACATGCTTCATATCCCTAATCCACATGACTAAGTATGCGATACCCAAGCAATCCCTCCAAGTGTTGCAATGAAAGTAAAGATGCTAAGCAAACAAGATGGAGATGGAGTCGAAGAAGATAGAGAAATGTATTGAAAACAAGTTGTATTACAATATGAGAAAAGAAAGGGAAATGATGTGTTCATTCCACCCACCTTGCATTGATCCCATTAGTATGCGTTCTCACGTAGCCGCAATCATCTAATGACCGCATTCACTTAATACCGCAACTCTACACAGTGACCGCAATCGCTAGGTGAGCGCAACTCCCATGCGATGAATGTATACGGCTGATTACCGCAACATCCATGCATTGATCGACGAGTTCGGCCTTGCATGGAGTAATTTTCCGCATGCGGTCGTATATGCATTAGTCCGGTTTCCTCGTTTGCATCCATTTCCTGTTTTAGCTACAAAAATAGAACATTGAACGCATAATAACGCAAAATAACGGATTAGCTGAGGTTCAACCTGCTGATCGACGCAAGCTCACTTTCTCGTGAATTTCTAGCATGATTGCCACATATTCTGCCTAACAACCCTCATAATTCTAACTAAAAGGCCTAAGATGACATGCATTTCTGCATGTCATCACACCCCCAAACTTAAAATCATGCTTGTCCTCAAGCATGCGTTATACTTAAGAAATTCTAACTCACCGTCATGCTTTCCTTTCCGATGACCAGCTTCTCAGAATATAATTTACACACACCTTTGACCATCACCGCAATGCTCTCCTCCACTTTGGCTCATTCTTCAAAAAGATCTTTTCTAAACTTAGTTTTGGCAAGCCTTAGCTCAAAAACTTTTATTCATTCACCGCAATTTTGTGTTTAACTTTTGAGAATGCGTTCTTAAAAAATACTTCAAAACTTTACGATGTCTTATTCAAATGCGGTTTTGAACCATGTTATGCCCTTCATTTTGGCTTACCCTCACGTGTGTCATGCGGGCATCCAACTTCGGTTGCATTCCATATTCAACTTAACTCTTGTCTCGTTTGATTTTGCTTGCGCTAGACAGAGGAGTTGCGCTTATGCACTGATCCTAGCAACTTGTCTTTGTTTTAGTTTGCCCCCACATGTGTCATTCGAACATCCAACTTCGAGCAAGTGCCTTTCACAACTTAACTCTTATGCACATGGGTTTCCCCATTGTGTTGACATTGGAGTTATTATTCTCAAAATCTCACTTCATTTTTTTTTCAAATGATCGCAATATAATGAACGCAATTCTCCGAAATCGCTGCCACCCCCAAACTTAGAGCTTGGCAGCGTTCTCACTGTAAAGCTCAAAACAAAATTACAAGAATGTGATAATAAATGCTTGAACAAAGGTTTGCACAAAATAAAACTTAAGACTTTCAAAGTTTGAAGAAGCTAATAAAAGTAAAAAATGCTTTACGTTGATTAGTTAAAAGATGCGGTGAACTATACGTACCATCATAGAAACATCGCAAAAGAACGCAATCGGGAAAGAAAGAATTTCAAAAGGATAAGGCATACAAGATAACAGGAAAAGACCTTAGATAGAACGATGCATGTGATCATGCGTTGGAAACCACGTGATTGAAGCCATGCATTGAAGCGTGAAAGGAATTCTTCCGTTGAACTATGAAACGATGAGACTTATTGTTACACCTTCAAGAGCAAACGTACCATAACCAAAGAAGCAGCCATATATCCAAAATAACAATGAAAATAATAATAACCTATAGTAAGAAAGAAAAGTAAAGAGTGTTGTCACCGCAAGAAGCCTTCCATGCAGGAGATGGTTCTCAACTGCTTGGGTCAAGGATCATGCCCTGACCAGTGGAACTTCAAGCAATTGTTGGGTGCATGTTGGCCACCATTAGATTAGAACTGCCTTCAGCTCTTTTGCGACTGATTGCCCTTCTACCTTGGGGTCAACATTTGTTTCCAGCACATCGCCTACACTTCAATATTGTTTGCAACCCGGTCGTAGAACCTGCAATACTCCCAAGATAAAAAGTTTGCTCGCAGAGACACAAAACTTAACAAACATTTAGCTGCCAAGTCCGTGGCAACGGCGTGATGGGAAATTAGAAGTCAAATTATTCAACAACTAAAATCCCTTGGATGTAGTATGCGATGCATGTTCCTAAATATGCGTTGATAGTCATGCGTCGATGATCATGCGTTGAAATGAATATGTGTTAATAAATGTATGCGATAACCATGCGTCCGGTCACAAGTTTTCTTGCAATCATGCCAAGTATAATGCAAACGCAAGTTTTTCGGGTAATCCGAGTTTGAAAATAGGGACTTGTAGCTATATGTATACGATAATGTGCATGCGGCGGTTTAAATAAAAGAATGGAAGAGAGGTTTCTAAGTTAACCCTACTCCTACTCCTATCTAACAGACAACGCAATGAAAATATGCATGAAAGGTAGAGATACGACAACACGTGACATGAAATAAATGTATGGGAAAATAGATAAAATGCAGAGATGATTTCATTGCAACCCTTAAGAGTAACCGCAAAGGTAACCTTAGTCAACGCGAACTATGCAATCATGCTACACACAAGTGAACCTAACTCTAGGACGTACGCGGTGTATCCACAATATTGTCGAGAAGCCTATGCCTGCCTAGACCTCCATAACCAGCTCACTAGCTCCCGCCGCATGAGCATGGCTGCTGCATAACCCCTTATCCTACTTCCTGGACGCACTGCAATCCTTCATATAGAGGTATACGTTGGTGAAGCAACAGAGTATATCCCCTAGGTTCCCCACTTTCTTGCCTATGGCATTTCCAATCCGCCGTCCGAGTCTTAGATTTAGGGTTTTAGATTACCTCCCAAGTATGCCCTAAATAATTATATGACTGCGCTCATAAAACAAGGTAACCGCATTATGAACTGTTGCCGACCTAAAGTTTGTTATAATCCCTAGTGAATACAATGTACATTGCTTAATGGGCAAACACTTACCCTCGCCGGGAGCAGGTTGATTGTTGTCTGACTCTTACTCATAGACAAGCAATGCATTAAACCTATATACAGGCATTTGCAGCAGCTTTCACACAAAGCAATAGATTACTCACACACTCGCCACAAGATTACACTTTGGTGGGTTGCTACATGCTTCATATTCCCTAATCCACTTGACTAAGTATGCGATACCCAAGCAATCCACCAAGCGTGCAATTGAAAGTAAAGATGCTAAGCAAAGAAGATGGAGATGGAGTCGAAGGAGATAGAGAAATGCACTGAAATAAAGTTGGTATTAATTCCTTAATCACAAAATGTCAACAAATACAATATTGAGAAAAAGAAAGCGAAATGAAATTGACTAGTTAATAAAGGCCTTTATCTTCGGTGATGTCTCAATGCTAACCAGTGGTGCATGGGATGGGCGATAGAGCTGCTCTCTCGAATATAGCTCCGCGTCGTCACCAGAATGGATGAAGGTAGGTGAAGCAACTCTCAGCCATCTTCTCACGCAGTTTGTCTGAATTCACGGGGGAAAAATCCCAGGGATCACAAGGATCATCCCTCCCGATAGGTTAATTTCTGCTCATCGGCTTCTATTTATAGGAGCTGTGGGTCCCGGACAGCACTTAATAGGACTACTCTGAGTCTGACATTCCGGCACGTTAGTCCTTTCTGAAACCGTCTGCCACTAACGCGTTGTAGATGAAATGCAGCATCATCTTGTGGTGTTTTCTCGAAGTAGATGCGTTTGATGCATTATTCACCAACCTTGCGTTCTATCCCTATTAGTATGCGTTGTCGCGTAGCTTAATCATTTAATGACCGCCATTCGCTTATACCGCAACTGTACATGGTGACCGCAATCACTAGGCGAGCGCAACTCCCATGCGATGGATGCATACGGCTGATTACCACAACATCCATGCGTTGATCGACGCGTTCGACCTTGAAATGGAGTGTTTCTCTGCATGTGGTCGTCTATGCGGTGGTTCGGTTTCCGTGTTTGCGTCCATTTCCTGTTTTAGCTACAAAAATAGAACATTAAACATATAATAACGCAAAATAACGGGTTAGCTGAGATTCATCATGCTGATCGACGCAAGCGCACTTTCTCGTGAATTCCTAGCATGATTGCCGCATATTCTGCTTAACAACCCTCATAATTCTAAGTAAAAGGCCTAAGAAGATATGCACTTCTGCATGTCATCAATGGGTCACTCCATTAAAGCCCATAGTTGAACTTCCCTCACTCTAGATATATTATGTCCGCTCGATATAACCATGATTAGTAAGTCAACCCTTCACAGGTTATTCATAATAACAATTGGGTCAAATCTCTGTTTTACCCTCGAAATTACCTCTTGTTCCTTAAGTCTCACTGATCCCTTAATAAACAATTGTTTTGTGATCGAATCAACAAAACTATGTTCTTCTCAGGCCAATGAGAGGACGGAGCCCCTTATTCAAGACCCAGAATCAGCACTTAAAGGAACAACCTCTCTACTATCCCTAACGCGAGTAGGAGTGAATTCCTTCTTACACCCTATGTTCCCACCTTATTGAGCCAGCGTTGTTGAGCCAACCCTCACCTATGCAAATCTAAGAGTAAAAACTAACCCTAAACTGGACTTCTGTGAGTCTTTATCAGTCTGAAAGTCAGAATCCAGGTATCCAGTAAGGATCAAATCCCTAGTTCCATATACGAGCATGTAATCCCTCGTTCTCTGAAGATACATGAGAATGTTCTTAACTACGGTCCAGTGACCCTGGCTTGGGTTAGACTGATACCTACTGACTATTCCCACAATATAGCAAATTCCTGGCCTAACGCAGAGCATCGCATACATCAAACTACCAACGGAAGATGCATATGGGACCTCTCTCATCTCCTCAATCTCTTGAGGCACCTTAGGAAACATTTCCTTAGATAAAGTAACTCCATCCCTGAATAACAGTAGGCCCCTTTTGGAGTCCTCCATCAAGTACTTGAACAACATTTTGTCAATGTACGATGCCTGAGGCAGTGCTAGCACTTTGTTCTTACGATCCCGAAAGATCTGTATACCCAGAACAAACTTAGCCTCTCCTAAATCTTTCATTTGGAATTGGGTCGCTAGCCAGTTCTTAACTGTAGTTAGTAGACCTACATCATTCCCAATGAGTAGGATATCGTCTACATATAACACTAAGAAAACTACTGAATCGTTGACGATTTTCTTGTAGAAACAAGGCTCATCAACGTTCTGGTCAAAGCCGTACGATTTGATCGTAGTATCAAACTGAATATTCCAAGATCGAAACGCCTATTTCAACCCATAAATGGACTGATTCAGTTTGCAAACTTTTTCCTCTTGACCTTGGGCAATGAATCCCTCGAGTTGCACCATATAAATTGTCTCCTCAAGATTTTCATTCAGAAAGACCGTCTTGACGTCCATTTGCCAAATATTATATTCATAATAAGTGGTATACTAGATGAACTATTATCAACAACTCTTGCTGATGAACCAGGCCCTTCAACAACTCTTGTTGAAGTTTCAGTAGTTTCGTTAGAAAGCTCACGTAACACGACCTTACTACATGGACTGTGCTCCCTACTATGATCCTCCTCCAAGAATATAGCGTTCGTGGAAACAAACACTCTGTTTTCCGATGGATCATAAAAGTAACCCCCTTGTGTAACTTTGGGGTAGCGTATAAAGAGCCACGACCTCAACCATGGTTCCAAATTCTTTGGATTAGCCTCAAGCACATATGCTGGGAGACCCCAAATGCGAAAGTGATGCAAACTAGCTTTACGCCCGTTCCACAACTCTAGAGCTTTTCTCACAACACTTTTGGAAGGAACACAATTGAGTATATATACAGCAGTCTCCACTACCAAACCCCAAAATGAGTTCGGTAGGGAAGCGTAACTCATCATCGAATGAACCATGTCCAACGAGGTTTCGTTTCTCCTCTTCGTTACACCATTCTGCTGATGTGTACCAGGCATTGAGAGTTTGGAAATGATTCCATGTTCTATCAAATAGTCCTGGAACCCCAAATCCAAAAACTCTCCACCTTGATCTGATTGAAGTGTCTTAATCTATCAGTCCAATGCATTTTCAACTTCAGTGTTGAACTCTCTGAACTTTTCAAAGGATTCTGACTTCCGTTGTATCAGATAAACATACCCATACCTAGAGTAATCATCAATAAAACTAATAAAATACTCATAGCCTCCTCTGACTCGCACATTCATAGGACCACAGAGGTCAGAATGCACTAACTCTAAAGGCTCTTTGGCTTGATAACCTTTTCCAGTAAAAGGTCTTTTAGTCATCTTACCTCAAAGCAAGATTGGCACACGGGTAAAGAATTTTCTTTTAACTCGCTTAGAAGGCCATTCTTTGCTAACCTCTCAATCCTATTGAGATTGATGTTCCCTAATCGAAGGTGCCAAAGTTGGGAATTTTCTTTTGGAGAAACACGTTGACGTTTATTTTTAGTTACAACAGTTCTAACCATCTCTATGTTATGGAGGGAACTTAATGCTAATGGTCTTGGCACGTAAAAGTTATTTTCCAATTTTGCTGTAAAATTTCTACTCCATCTTTATGAATAAACACTTTATCCACATTAAAATTAAGAGTATATTTACATTGTAACAAGCACTTTATAGAAATTAAGTTCCTTTTCAACTCAGAAACTACAAATACATCTTTTAAAATAAGAAATTTGTTCTATAAAGTCAACTGTACTCCTCCCACTACCACAACTGAGATGATGTGCTCGATGCCTACTCGCATCGTCATCTCACCAACCTTCAGCTACCGCCAGGATCTAATCCCCAGAAAAGAAGAACAAACATGATTAGTGGCGCCCAAATCAATAATCCAGCAGAGCCATCATTCTCCACTAAACAAGTTTCTAACACCAACAAATCATATTTACCTTTATTCGTCTTGGCCTGCCTTGGCCGCCTTCTTTTCCTTCAGCCAGCAAGGACAAATCCTCTTCATTGTCCGTCTTGGTTGCAATGGAAACACTTTCCCTTGTCAACCGACGTTGGACACCTATTCCGCTATGCGACAGGTGGCGGGTTAGCAGGTGCCTTCCCCTTCCCCTTACCACCCTTCTTCTTCTTCCACTTTCTAGTGTTACAAGTAAGAGGTGTAGAGTTAGTCCCAGAGGTCGAATGTCGATGGAACTGCTTTGAAAACGAGGCAACAATTTGCCTCACCTCCCCTCTTCTCCTTACTTTTCAGTAAGGATTGATAGGTCTGCAACTCGTTGAGGAGTGTTATAAGGGTATAGTCCACTTTGTTAAGAATCACATTACTAACAAAGTGGAGGAAGCTTTCCGACAATGAATGCAGGATAATGCTAACTTGACTGCCGTCATCGATCCCAAACTCATTCATCTCTGCCACATTGAAGTGGACCATCATATTAAGCACATGTTCATGAATAGAGGTGCCTTTCTCCATTTTTGAGTTTAAGATGTATTTAAAAGCCTCGTGCTTGAGCTGTCCAGACGGTTGTCCGAACATCCCCGCACAGAGTCCATGATCTCACACACTGAGACCATGGGCTCATGCTTCTTCGCTAACACATCACAAAGACTGACAAAAATATAGGCTCGGGCCGTCTCGTTCACCCATGTCTAATGCCCTTACGGATGCTCCTCCGTAAGGGCAAACATAAGATCCTCGATGATAAGTATTATCGTGATCATATATTTCCAACAAGTGTAATCGTCGCCAGTTATCTTATCGGCGTTAAGCAAACAATAGTGGTTGTAGCCATTTTTAAATCGTTGCTGAAAAAACAAACAAACTTTTGTAAGTCTTTTCTTAAACCACATTTTAACACCAATTAGTTTTAGAAAAATAGTTACTAAGTACTCTAAGTGATAAGACTTCTATTTCGCAATGATGTCCTAGAGAGGCAAGACAAATGTTATCGGTGGGGTGATCAGATGCCCCTTCACAGGGATGAGACACTCTCAACAATTAGGCATTTGGAACTGAACCTAACAATCACCATTTGTTCGATCTAAAATTGTTAACACACCATAGGGAAAAAGCAGATTAGGACAAGAGACTAAGTAACCTTATCTTATTTAGGAGATCAAATAAAGAAACGTGCAAAACTGCCATCCTATAAGGGGACACTCCAAGGGTGCCTCGACGCGATGCATAGAAACTTTATTCAACCTAACAAGAGAGACTGTGGTTATTTCTATCGCAACGTCCACACTCACTTACTATGAACATTCTCTCCATCCACCTTGATATTGACCTACCCAAACACAATCCTTTAGGGGGACACTCCCAGCGTGCCATGAGGCTGATGATAGATCTCACAGTGTGGACAATAAAGGGAGAAACACGAGAGGTTTAATAAAGCATCAGATGTCCTAAGTATCTCCCACTGAATGTTCTACCTAGGGGTTTATTAACCTAGACAATCCGGCTACTGATTTTAGTCTAAGTCCACTTAAACCGCTCAAAAACAACTTTTGTCTTTGAAATTAAATAAGTTTAAGTAGCCACATTAAACTCTTTAATGGAATGTCCTTAACCTTGCATACATAAATCAAGTCTATTTAATTCACCTTTTTAGGTAGGTTCCCAGGTAGGGGTGTTCCGTTTCTGTCACCTTAAATATCCCATCCTAGTCAGAACCCACCTTAGACAAAAGGTCCCTTATAGATAGATTTGCTACACTTTAACCTTTTATTAGTCAATTTAATCCTATTAAACTGATTAAAAAGATTAAAGCCTAAGGTTGTTAATCATATTAGAACCGTGATTTTAGGTCTATCTCCACCAAGTTTTAAAACATTGTAAAAACCATGATTTAAACCTAAGTTGGCATGCACGTCTTTCTTATAGATTTTAGTTCTAATTTTCTTATAACCTTTATAAAAGAAAGAACTAGAACTACATTGGCACACAACTAGGTATTTATAACGCTTATAAATTTAACCTATGTGTCATGCTTCATGCAATGTCCAGTCATTACTATACATAACTTTTACATACAAGTAACGAACCAAACACAGATGCTCCATACACCCTTATACTATAACACTTATAATATAAAGATGATACATGTCAATGCTTTATGCATAAATATAACTCTTATATTATATAATGCATGAGCATGCGTTTACGTAATTTAAATCATGCTTCTCTAAATCATAACACTTATAATAAAGAGATGATGCATGACCATGCATAAGCTAAGGTGGGATTTCCTCTATATGGCATACCATATGACATATGTCCATTCACACATATTAATGGATCGGGATGAACTACCTAAAAATCCAGAAGGAAAAAATTATATCTATTACATTTTTCATCGAGCAAACAAGTTCACAGGCGAACCAGTTCTTGAACCGCTCGGGCGAAGCTCCCCATCGTTTAGTAAATGCGGCCAGGTATACGATCGTTTAATGCACAAGACAAAAACATATGGGTGCTAAACGATCGTCTAGACGACAACGAAGCTGCGAAGCCCGATCGTCTAAACAATCACCTAAAAAGCTCTAAGTAAACTATTTACTCCATGATCGTGTAGTTAGTAACTAAGCAAAGAAGCTTGCTGATCTACATGATCATCTAGTGCACGCATGTAAACCAGCTCCCGAGTATTCGATACTCAACGATCATCTACCCCATCGTTTACACGACTCGACCAATGCTTGATCGTCTTCATCCTTGAAAAACAGCAACCCTTGCTACGAAGCTTCTTCATGAACGACTCACGGACTCAAACTCTTTGAAATTACAGACTCGATATTAGTTAATATGCCCAAAAACGCAGAGGCCCTTATAATTAATTTCAAATGTAAAAGAAATTAAACAAATTAGAGGCTTCATCCCAGAAACTCCATTAATCCCACATCCACAAAACTATTTAACGATTAAATAGATAGTAGACATGCTTTACCCATCAAGAAAGTAGATGCAATTCTTTGCATCAATGAATTTGGAATATCAGAACCTGGCTCTAATACCAATTGAATGAACTCTTATACAAGTGAACCTCTGAGTGGAAGCAGATCATTCCAAATACATTGTGATAGAATTACCACATTTACATTATAATAGACAAGATATGCGTTATATAACAAATTACCAGCATGCTTTGAGATTAAAGAACGAGAGAACAAGAGAATATACCAGTTGAAGAACCTTTCTTCTCTAAAATTTCGCTCCCTCTAAGGGACTGTTTCTATTGATCTCGTTGGAACGTCCAAGCAATCGTTCACCAAATCATCAGCCGTCTACTCACGAACGGCCTTCACACGAACACAAAAATGAGCATGACACCACCACTTAGAACCCTCTGTATTCTCGGTGTGAGAATTCATGAGGTGTAGACTCTATTAGATTTGGTTGAGGGAAGAAGCAAGCGAAGATCGTATACAACGACCAAGCAAGTGGGAGAAGGCAGGGTCTATCATATAGACAATGCTTGATCATTTGGAAGAAGGTACACGATCGTGTAGTACACAGGTTGCGATCGTATAGACAATCGTTTAGTAAATGCTCGGGTGATAGATAATCGTTTAGCAAATCCTATGTGATCGTTTAGAAAGAGGCACTCGTGTAAACGATCATGTAACAATGTTGACCTATCGTGTAGTCTCTCGATTTGCTATGCTATAAGCTGTATACAACTCGTGAACAAATTATGTGATATCTCTGCAAAATGGAAATGATTTTCATTTTATTCTTCAATTACAAAAATTGAATCTAACCTCCCACTATCACACGGTTACAGAGAAAACACCAGCACAATTATCCCATAATTGTTCAATTAAAAAAAAATATATAATCATATTATATTCATTAACCTAATGTTTTTCCTCCACTAGATATAAATCATATTTATATCTATTTTCCTCCAATTAATGTACCTCATACATAAAGTCAATCATATCAAATATAATTAACCAGTTCAATCATATCATATATAATCGAACTCCCTCTTGTCAATTTGAACATTTCAAATTGACCCAAAAACTGATTCTCAACTTGAATCCATTGAGCTACAATGGGGACCTTATGGACCTATGGTTCAAAGCTTCAACGGTACGTGAATAGCTGACCAAACTCTTTGGCCACGAGATCCACCATCTATTAACTGCAAAGTATTATGTTAGGAATTAATGAGAAAATGAGTTTACGGTGTTCAGCATTCAGAATCTCAGCTAACCCATTATTATGCATTATTATGCATTCAATTGTGTATTTTTGTAGCTAACGCGGGAAATGGACACAAACGCAGAAGCCGGGCTACCGCATAGACGACCGCATGCGGAGAAACTCTCCATCGCAAACGCAATGCATACGATCAACACATGAGTGTTGCGGTAATCAATCGCATGCGTCAATTGCATAGGAGTTGCGATCGTCAAGCGATTGCGGTCATCGTGTAGAAGTTGTGGTAATCAAGCGAATGCGGTCATTTCAAGATTGCGGCTACACGATAACCATAATAGTGGGACGAACACAAGGATGGTGGAATGGACGCATCAACACATCTCTCCGGAAAATCAAAAGAAGATGTTGATATTTCACCTACCATGCTGTTAGAAGTAGAGACTCAGAAAAAGACCAACGTGTCGCTAATGTCAAAATTAGAGTAAGTCCATAAATGTTCTCGGTGATCCAAGCTCTATAAATAGAAGCCGCTGAGCAGAATTTCAACTCATCCAAGGTTTTCACCTAAGGTTCGCCTTAGGGCAGATCCTCGTGATCCAGACAAACGCGTTAGAATAAAGCTTGAGAGTTCTTCATCTCCTTCATCCATTCCGAATGACAATTGGAGCCTTCGCCAGAGTTAGATCTCGAGAGAATCAGCTGCACCGCCCATCCATGTCACCACCGACAACCTTGACACACATCCGCTGGGAGCAAGACATTGCTTCAGCTGCAATCAGGATGGACACTGGAAGAGGAACTGTCTCACTATCTAAAAGAGAAGAAATTAGCCAAGGCAGATAAAGGTAAATATGATTTACTTGTACTTGAAACTTGTTTAGTGGAGAATGATGATTCAGCCTAGATAATTGATTCGGGTGCCACTAACCACGTTTGTTCTTCTTTTCAGGTGATTAGATCTTGATGACAGCTGGAGGCTAGTGATATGACGATGCGAACAGGCACTAGGCACGTCATCTCAACTGTGGCAGTGGGAGGGCTCCAGTTAGCTTTACAGAATAGGTTTCTAGTTTTGAATGATGTATATATTGTTCCTAAACTAAAGGGGAACCTAATTTCTGTAAACTGTTTATTGCAATGTAAATACACTATCTCTTTTAATGTTGATAAAGCGTTTATTCATAAAGATGGTGTTATTATTTGTACTGAAAATCTGGAATCGAATTTATATGTGCTAAAGCCGTTAGCCATTAATTTCCTCCATAACACATAATTGTTTAAAACTATCATAACTCAAACAAAACATCGATGTATTTCTCCAAAAGAAAATGCCCATCTTTGGCATCTTCGTTTAGGGCACATTAATCTTAATTGGATTGAGAGATTGGTGAAGAATGGACTTCTAAGTGAGTTAGAAGAAAATTCTTTACCAGTGTGCGAGTCTTGCCTCGAGGGTAAGATGACTAAGGGAACTTTTACTGGAAAAGGTTATAGAGCCAAAGAGCCTCTTGAATTAGTACATTATGACCTTTGTGGTCCTATGAATGTGCGAGCCCGAGGTGGCTATGAGTATTTTATCAGTTTCACTTGAAAAGTTCAAAGAGTTCAAGGCTGAAGTTGAAAACGCATTGGATAGATGGATTAAAACATTTCGATCGGATCGAGGTGGAGAGTTTTTAGATTCGGCATTCCAGGACTATTTGATAGAACATGGAATCGTTTTCCAACTCTCAGTATCGGGTACACCTCAGTAGAATGGTGTAGTGGGGAGAAGAAATAGAACCTTGTTAGACATGGTTTCCTCGATGATGAGTTACGCTTCCTTAGCAGACTCATTTTGGGGTTTCGTAGTGGAGACTGTGGTATATATACTCAATTATGTTCCCTCCAAGGGTGTTTCTAAAACACCTCTGGAGTTGTGGAATAGGCGTAAAGCTAGTTTACATCATTTCTGCATTTGGGGTTGCCCTGCACATGTGCTTGAGGCGAATCCCAAAAAGTTGGAACCATGGTCGAGGTTATGCCTCTTTGTAGGCTACACCAAAGGTACACGAAAGGGTTATTTTTATGATCCGACGGAAAATAGGGTGTTTGTTTCAACGAACGCTACTTTCCTAGAGGAGGATCATATAAGGGAGCACATTCCACGAAGTAAAGTCGTGTTGCGTGAGCTTTCCAATGAAACTACTGAAACTTCAACAAGAGCTATTGAAGAGCCTGCTACATCAGCAAGAGTTATTGATGGGAATTCATCTAGTAGGTCGGTTCCACCACAAGAGTTGAGGGAACCTCGATGTAGTGGGAGGGTTGCGAACCCACCCGTTTACTATTTGGGTTTCATGGGAATTGTTGTCTTATTAGAAGGCAATGGAGGATGTTGGCTGGGATGAATGGGTCAAGGCCATGGATCTCGAGATGGAGTCGATGTACTTCAACTTAGCATGGGATCTTGTAAATCAGTCTGATTGGGTAAGACCTATAGGTTGTAAATGGATTTACAAGTGCAAACAGGGTGCTGATGGAAAGGTACAGACCTTCAAGGCTCAATTTGTGGCAAAGGGTTATACCCAGGTAGAGGGAGTCGACTATGAGGAGTCTTTCTCGCCTGTTGCCATGTTAATGTCAATCCGCATCCTCCTGTCCATTGCAGCTTATTATAATTATGAGATCTGACAAATGGACGTCAAGACGGCCTTTCTGAATGGCAATCTTGAGGAGACCATTTACATGATGCAACCCAAGGGATTCATAGCTCAAGGTCAAGAGCAAAAGGTTTACTAGCTGAATCGGTCCATTTACGGACTGAAACAGGCATCTAGATCTTAGAACATACGGTTTGATATTACGATCAAATCGTATGGCTTTGACCAAAACGTTGATGAACCTTGTGTCTACAAGAAGATCGTCTACGCTTCAGTATTCTTCTTACTGTTGCACGTAGACAATATACTACTCATTAGAAATGATGTAGGTCTACTGACTGCAATTAAGAACTGGCTAGCACCCCATTTCCAAATGAAAGATTTGGGTGAGGCTCAGTTTGTTCTTGGTATACAGATTTTTCAAGATCGTTAGAACAAAGTGTTAGCACTGTCTCAAGCATCGTACATTGACAAGATGTTGCTCAAGTACTCGATGTAAGACTCAAAGAAGGGCCTACTGCCATTCAGGCATGGAGTCACTTTGTCTAAGGACATATGTCCTAAGACGCCTCAATAGGTTGAGGAGATGAGACGGGTCCCATATGCGTTTGTCGTTGGTAGTTTGATGAACGTGATGCTTTATACTAGTCCAAACATCTGCTACGTTGTGGGTATAGTCAGTGGTATCAGTCTAACCCAGGTCAGGGTCACAGTACCGCAATGAAGAACATCCTCAAGTATCTTCGGAGAACGAGGGACTACATGCTCGTGTATGGTTCTAGGGATTTGATCTTTACTGAATACACGGATTTTAATTTTCAGACTGATAAGGACTCTTGCAAGTCCACATCAGGGTTAGTCTTTACTCTTAACAGAGGAGTTGTAGTGTGGCGAAGCACTAAGCAGGGGTACATCAGCGACTCCACTATGAAGGCGAAGTACATAGCAGCTTGCGAAGCATCATCTGATCTGCGAAATAGTGCATCGAGGGTATGTGATCGTCACGAAGATGACTCCGGAGCACAATGTTGTTGACTCGTTTACGAAGATTCTCATGGCTACAGTGTTTGAGGGTCACCTACGGAGCATGGGTCTACAAGATTGCCCCCGGCTGGACTAGGGCAAATGGGAGATTTTCTTGTACTAGGTTTTTATTCCCTAGTTTATTGTTTTATACTAGTTTTATGTACACCTCACTTCACTTTAGCACAAGTGGGAGATTGTTGGGGTTGAAACCCTAAAGACTCATGTTCTGTAGTTTATAAATAGTTTATACGAACGCTTGTGTTGTATAATATATGATATTTACTTCACATCTTGTTTTTTGCTCAGTAGCATGTTTTATTTGCTTTCCCACAAACCAATAAACATAAAATCCCTGGTTATCTAAGCATGTATGTGTTGACATACAAGTGGATCATGTCTTGAGTGATAACCAAAATGGTCTGTAGTATATGGATATAGAAGGGAAAACTTATCATGGTAACACTACGGATGCAGCTTGTCACAGATGGTCTGTTCCTGATCATTCGTGTAGAGGACATGCAAGCGAGGGCGTCCTATACAAAGAGTTTGTATAAGACCGGACCACGAAGTGTTAATGTCTCGTTATATAACACAGTTCATGACAGAGACTTCACTTCACTAGGATGACCATAGGTAACATGAACTCAATCCTGAGTGAGTTAAGAACTCCTACCATTGAGGGTGGTCCTTTGATTTGTATGGGTACGAGTGGCCAGGTCGCTAATTCATACCTACCATTTTGGGGATTCGTCTGATTTGGGAACTAGGAACTCAGCTACACAAGATGAAATTAACTGCTTCCCTGAAGTAAGGGTAAGTAGATAGCTCCCTTAAGGGCTGATTATAGGGCTTGAACGATGTGGCGCCACACACCTTCTTTTGGCCCGAGAGTGTTCACACATAGTTGGACTATATTGTATTCGTTCATTAGAGGAATCATGTGGTACTTAAAGGAGTGAGATGTAACTATTAGGGGCAAAACGGTAAATTGGCCCAACTGTACTTACGAGCATCTGTGAAGGGTCATCGTATTCATGATTGGTTATATCGATGACACAGAATATATCTGTGGTAAGAAGAGTTCAGCTATTGGTCTTTAGTGGAATGCCTGACAGTTAACGGATGGTGATCTCGTGGCTAAAGAGTTTAGTCAGCTATTCACGGACTGTTTGGAGCTTTTGAGCCACAGGTCCATAGTTCCTGGGTTGGATAACAGTCGATAATTAGTGTTTGGTCAGGATTTAAAACTGTCAAATTGACAAGACGGATTCGATTTATATCAGTGAGTATAATTGTAACTGGGTAATTATATATGATATAATTGACTAAATGTTTACCAACTTATTGGAGGAATTCAGGGTATGAAATTACGATTATATGTCATTGTGAGAGACAATATTACTAGAGTAGATACGTGATATCGAAACTATTAGAGTAAGAATATGATAGTATTATATCACTAAACTATTAAATTTGATTAATTATATTTGATAATTTTGCCAAATTCTCGGCGAAGTAGTCGTTAGTGGGAGAATCCGATAGTCGGGTTATGTTAACCATAAATAAATGAATATTTTGTTTCATTTTTGGGAAAAAGTTCGAAAAAATCGCAATCGGTGGTTGGAAACCGTATGATCGCTTAGCTTGAGAAGCACTATTACCCGGATAGTTATGATTGCTCTACGTCGCCTAAGAACGATCGCACGAGCCCAGCCACCATTATACAATCGACACGCATTGTCCGCGTAATATGATCGGCTGTACTTGTCCCAAACATAGGTCCATAGTGTGCTCCGCGTTTTTCTAAACGAACGCTTATACTTATTTATTCTGAAACGATTGCTTAGCAAAACCTACGAACGATCAGTTGTAGCTTTTCTAAGCGATACAGCACTATAGCTATATGATAGCTCTTTTCTCCCACTTTCTTATCGTCTTCACGACTTGTGTTCTTCTCTCCAACCTCTACCAAATTCATCCAATAGACCACCACCTTTGGATTCTCACTCCGAAGAGATTACCAAGGGCTCCATTTATGTGTGTCGTCCCCGCATATTGTTCACTTGTTCATGACTGTATACATGTTGTTGCCATTCGTGTAGACGTTCGTGCTACTGTAGCCGACTGGTTTGTTGGGCGATAGAGTGCGAGTGGAGGTTCTTCCGCTGCATGAGTTTAAAGTTTGAAGAGGGTTTTTAACTAGTATGAGAACTCTTTTCTTTGTAGTTTTTATTGTTCGAAGCATGCCTTTAATTAGTGTGAATTAGCATAACTGTCTGTTTGAATGTATGTGTTGTATTTCAGTCACAATGAAATTGGAAAGATCCGAATGTGCTCATGGATGCTCTTCGTTTGAGTTCCTTCACATGAATCCCTATTCATGAATTTAATATTTAAATCATATTTAAATATTAATTAATTCATTAATTCTTTTTAATTTAAACGCGTAAAAATATCACATATATAATTACTAATTCCCTTAATTCTAATTTCAACATTTCAAATTAACTTATCACGCTACTCTAAGGCTAATCCATTTACGAGCTAGTAAGGGGACCTTGTAGACCTACAGATCATGGGCTTTAACAATCGAGATTAATTGGCTAAACTCTTTACACTTAATTAACCCTCATTCGTTAACTAATTTGTCACTCCAATAAAGCACATAGTTGCATTCCCCTCACTATAGATATATTATGTCCACTCGATATAACCATGATTAGTAAGTTAACCCTACATAGATTGTTCGTAATAATGGTTGGGTCAAAAGTTTGTTCTACCCCCAAGATTACCTCTTGTTCCTTAAGTCTCACTAATCCTCTAATGAATAATTAGTTTGTGATCCGATCAACAAATCGAGTCCCTCTCGGGCCAACGAAAGGGTGGGGCCCCTTGTTCAAGACCTGAAGTCAGCACTTAGTGGAACAACCTCTCTATTATCCCCGAAAGTGGGTAAGAGTGAATTCCATCTTGGACCCTATGTCCCCAGTTATCTACCCATTCTTACCCTTGAAATGGAAGTTTGTTGAGCCAGCGCTGTTGAGCCAATCCTCACCTATGCAAATCTAAGGATAATCCTAAATAAACAGGAGTTCATAGTTAGCTCAAGATTAAGGTCAAGTTACCAAGGTCATCGCCTTAAAATAGTCAGTCTTAAATAGTAAACAACGTTATAAAGTAAGAGTGACTCATTTCGTGGTTCGATCTTGTACAAACCCATTATATAGATACATCATGTCATAACGTGTACGAATTAGGATACATCATCTGTAGCACACTCTTTGTAACAACTACAAAGTGAGCCGCATCCAATAGTGTTACAAGAATATGGCACCCAACCTTATTCATATACTATAGATCATTTTGACTATTTACTCGAACCTGATCCACTTTTATGTCTCCACATAAGGTTCAAGTGCTCCACATAAAGTTCAAGTACTCATGTAATAGTCATGGATCTTTTAGTTTATTAGATTTATTTCTAAAACGAAATAAACAATTTATATATTCAATAACAACTTATTGAATTTTCAGAATAATTTTTATTGTTTACAAACCACGAGTTTTAGGACGTAAATCCCAACAAAGACTTCATTAAGGCTTGCCGAGATGTACATTCGGGCCTTTTAATTTTCCCATGTCCAATGCTCATATGCTTCCCAAACATTTCAAGGAGCATTGGCAGTTGGAATGGAAGGACAAAGTGAAGATCATCGATGATCATAATAATATTAATTTTGATTTTCCAACTAGCGTAGTTTTCTCCCATTAACTTATCCACGGTAAGTAAACTTAAAATTGCGGTAGCCATTTAAAGAATTTGCTGAAAAGGAACAAACTATATTAGTCTACTTGCATACAACTTAAGAAAACCAATAAGTTTTTAGCAAAATAGTCTAGTGTACCCTAAATAACATCTATTTTGCAATGATCTTTCAGTGAGGCAGGAAAAAAGTAGGGTGATCAAGTGTCCCTTCACTAAAGTGACACATTCCATTAGATAGAAATAACATCTTGAAACTATAATTAACAATCACCACTGTTCGGTCTAGAATTTGCTAACATTCTTAACAATTATGTATAAGTGTAACCCCTCATTTTAGGTTCTAGAGTTCCGCCCGAATGAGTCAACCGTAGGGAAAAGCCGATTGGGACATGAAACGAAAGCAACCCTATCCATTTTTGGAGATCGAATAAAGCGTCATGCAATACAACCATCCTTTAGGGGGACACCCACGATGCCACAAGGCGATGCATGAAACTTTATTTAACCTAATGAGAGAGACCGAGAGATGTGTTGTCACACGTCCCACTCCCACTTACTATAAACAATCTCTCCATTCACCTTATTATTGACCTACCCAAATGCCACCCGTAGGAGGACACCCATGGTGCCTCGAGGCTGAGAGTAGATCTCACGGTGTGAACTTATAGGCAAAAACATGTAGAGGTTAAAATGAAGTATCATATACCCAATTTTCCTCCCATTAACTGTTCTACCTAAGGTCAATTAACTAAAGAAAAATCCAACTCCTAATTTGATCTAAGTGTTTGTTTAATTTGCTTAAAAACAACTTTTGTCTTTGATAATTAAACAATTTTGATTGAAGTCTCATTAAACTCTTTAATAGACTTTGATCAAACTTTCATGCATGTAACAAATCTATCTAATTCACCTTTCCAAGTAGGTTCCCAGGTTGGGAAGCGACGTTTCCATCAACTTAAGTACCCCAGCCTAGCCAGAACCCGCCTTAGCCAAAAGGCCCCTTATCGATACATTTGTTACATATTTAATTTTTTATTAAGAATCAATTTAATCCTTTTAAACCAATTAAAAGATTAAACTTAGATTTCTAATCTTATTAGAAATGTGAACTTAGGTCTATCTCAATCATATTTTAAAACAATTTTTAAAAAATGATTATAGCCTACGGTTTGCATGCAACTCTTTATTATTGATTTTAATTCTGATTTTATCTACTTATAACAATTATAAATAAATGAAATAATTAAAAACCACCATTACGTGTTTGACATACTTCAATTAATTATAACATTTATAAATTAACCTAAGATAATGTCATGCTTCATGCAATCTTCATTCATTACTAATATATAAAAAATATATAACTAAGTAATGAATCATGCTATAGCATACTTTCTATATATTCATTCAACCATATATTATAACAATTATAATATAAATGATGCATGGATATGCTATAATTCATGCATACATTGAAGGAACTCTTATACAAGAGTACCTCTGAGCGGAAGCAGATATTTCCAAATACATTGTGATAGAAGTATCACATTTACATTCAAACAAACAAATATGCATCATACTATAAAATTACCGGCATGCTTAGAACACTTAACAATAAAGCGAAGAGATACGTACCAGTCGAAGAACTTTCTTCACAACAAATCTTGCTCTCTCCAAGGAATGGGTGCTCTCGTTCTCGCTGGAACATCAGGCTATCGTTCACCAACACCATTGGTCATCTACCATGAATGACCTCCACACGAACAGAAGGAAAATGGGAATGACACCACCACTTGGAACCCTTGGTATTCTTGGTGTGAAAATCCAAAGAGTGGGCTCTGTTTGAATTCAGTAGAGGGGAGGAGGATAAGAAGATCGTATACAACGATCTAGCAAGTGGGAGAATACTTAGTATATTGTATAGACAAAATGTTTGATCGTTTAGGTGAAGTACACGATCGTGTAGTAAATTGCAGCGATTGTTTATACGATCGTTTATTAAATGCTAGGCGCTAGAGGATCGTTTAGTACAAGGTAGGCGATCATTTAGAAAGAAGCGCACGCGTGCGTATTCGATCTTGTAGTAAATCCAAACTATCATATAGTCTCTCAATTTACTAAGCGGTAGGCAATATACACTTCGTGAGCAAATTACGTGATCTTTTGCAAAATGAAAACGATTTTCATTTTATTCTTCAGTTACGAAAACTGATTGGAACTTCCCACTAACGCACGGTTACAGAGAAAACAACGTGTACAATTATCCCATAATTGTCAAAAAATATAATCATATTATATTCATTACCTATAGTTTAATATCATATATAAACTATACTGTTTTCTCCTCCACTAGATATAAATCATATTTATATCCAATTTCCTTAAATTAATGTATCTCATACATAAAGTCAATCATATCATATATAATTATCTAGTTCAATCATATCCTATATAATCGAACTCCCTCTTGTCAATTTGAACATTTCAAACTAACCCAAAAACTGATTCTCAACTTGAATCCATTGAGCTACCAAGGAGACCTTATGGACTTATGCCTCAAAACTCCAACGGTACGTGAATATCTTATTAAACTCTATAGCCACGAGATCCACCATCTATTAACTTCCAGGCATTCCACTAAAGATCGACAGTTGAACTCTTCTTATCACAGATATATTTATGTGTCCATCGGATATAACCAATCAATAGTACGATAACCCTTCACATATGCTCATAAGTAAATTGAGCCAATTTATCGTTTTGCCCCTGTAGATACATTTAACTTCTTAAGTACCACTGATCCCTCTAATGAACAATACAACATAGTCCTACTATGTGTGGACACCTCTCGGGCCATGGGAAGGTGTGTGGTGCCATATCATTCAAGCCTTGGGATCAGCCCTTAAAGGAGCAATCTATCTACTTACCCCTGCTTCAGGGAAGAAGTGAATTCCATCTTGTGTAGCTGAGTTCCCAACTCCCAAATTAAACGAATCCCCAAAGTGGTAGGTTTGAGTCGGTGACCTGGCCACTCGCACCCATGAAAATCAAAGGACCATCCTCAAAGGCAGAAGTTCCCAATTTACTCAGGACTGAGGTCATGTTACCTATGGTCATTCTAGTGAAGTGAGGTCTCTGTCATGAGCCGGTACTAACAATCTTCTGACAAGCATCCAAAATGTTGATTATGATTGATGTGCCGACATCTGCACCTACCATGTCAGACGATGATGACTTATCAGAGCGACAATCTCACCAATAGCCAGCGCACGGCTCTATAAATAGAGCCTTAATGCCATGAAGAAATTATAGACTTTTAGACCCAGAGACTAAGATTTTCATGAGAGAAAATTCCACCTTCATATTTCTTCATCGGAGCCTCGTCGGAGCAAGAGTCCAAGATGGCCTTCTCCATTCATCCAACCATTATATCACCAACAACCTCGACATTCATCTATTAGAAGCAAGAGATTTCTAACAACTTCCCTTCACCTTATCTCTTTATCTTTTTAGTTGTTGTATTGCATTTTGTTTAAGAGATTGCTCACCTGTTTATTCAACAACTATATTTCTATTTTAATATCATCATTTTCGCTTTCATCATCTTCTCTATCGTCACTTTCACTTTTTCTATTGTCATGAGTAACTAATTCTAATGGGGTAAAAGGGAAGATTAATATCATGATCTAAGTAGAATCTATGGAAGTTATCATGTTTTCTTAATGCATGAGTATTAAAATGCTTGCCTACGAGTACTCATTGAGTCAAGTAGCTATGACTAACTACCTTAGAAGGAAAGTAGTTGTGTATCTCATTAAGCAAAGTAAGAAGTATTTCTAGAAATAGGAATAACTTTGTGCTCATAGCAATCTCATTCATGCATCATAAAAATATGATAAGTGTGGCTGGCCACTAAGAGGTGTGCGATAACTAGAAGTTGCAAGCCAGGACAAACTCTCACAATAAGCTTAGTGGCACAGTATTGATCTCCTCCAAACCCTTCCTTCTCCATATATTTTCTTCACGTTAAAAC
The DNA here is from genome assembly GCF_009727055.1 of Benincasa hispida. Classification (NCBI taxonomy): domain Eukaryota; kingdom Viridiplantae; phylum Streptophyta; class Magnoliopsida; order Cucurbitales; family Cucurbitaceae; genus Benincasa; species Benincasa hispida. Next base: position 19,656,613 of record NC_052354.1, read on the forward strand.
TATTGTTTCTCTTAAGTACTCTCAGAATCTATCTCAATGACGTCTCTGTTAGTTTAGATAATTAGATCACGTAAATTAGTTAATTGCATGAACTTGACGATATTCTGATAATATTTTCTTCACCGCATATGCACATTCACCTATCACTCTTAGTACAAATCCACGTGTTCGACCTTGGGTTATCCTGAAAAACTCATAATCTTGTTATACTTAGCTTGATAACGAGAAACCTTGTGATTAGCACATGATTACTACAATTAGACGTATAATACTGATATTGCATCTTCAATCTGGTGTAGCTCACAATAGATGCATCATTTTAAAACACAACAGTGCTACCGCGATGTATTTAAAGAAATCTTCATCTTTTAGGACTGAATCCATCATCCATCAGCCTCCAACTGATTTTCTCTCCCTCTCGTCTCTTCCACTTGTATTTTTTTCTTCTTTCTCTCATGTAATTTATCAAGACGTACAGGGATTTGTCTTCTCCATCCGGATGGAGAGGTAAATTTAGGTTTTCTAGTTTAGAGGATTGGAACCTTTGTACTTTTGGAAGAATTTTCTTAATGTAATTTCTATATCTTGGCTATGAGTTTCTTTCTAATTGAATGGTTATATGATTGTATTTTCTCTTTATTGCCTGACAAACTACATGGGAATTTATGATCGAATGTAGCAAGAGACTTGGTGGCAACAACCAGAATAAAATATTATTTAATCGTGGAAATGTCATGTCAGGTGCACCTATCCTCTTTCTCCACGAGGGAAAGCTCTTTCCAGATGTAAATCTAGAACTTAGCAATATGATTAGGGGTGGCTTTCCAGCACAATAAGAATAAGACCAACATTTTGACTCTCACAACTCAAAATTCTTTTCGAATCTTCTTCATCTGAGATTAACTTGTAATATGTGAGATGAAATTATAGGTTAATTTACAAGAAGCATAAGTTAGATAGGATTGTAATTTATTGTTGATAATGAAGAGCATTAACCTATTGACCTTGGAAAAACCATATTGAATGTTTAATTTGGCTAATTAGGTAATGAAGACCATTGCGTTTCTAATCAATTGAGCTAGGCATAAACAAGAAGCTAAAAGTGTATTTTGATAATTTTATGAACAAAATTACATTGGGTGATTCCAGTGCTTTAAGCCAGAAGGTCCCTATTAATTGCATTTCTATTCTTTAGTTTGTTGCACTTTCTTCTCTACACTTTCCTATGATTCGACCCAAACATGTCATTTATACTACTCAGTAGTATAATTAGTTAGTTTGTGATTTTAAATACTAATTGATTGATGGAAAGCTTCGACAACATTTCGTCTGCCAGTTGCAACACGTTGTAAGTGCCTTTTCAACTTTTTTTCTTCTCTTATCCAATCGCTAAGTCAAACTTTGACCTTCTTATAGTATTTTGTCATTTTTTGTTTCAGTTAGGTCGTTCCAGTCCCAATTCCCAATTCCTACAAATTCATCAAAGAAAAGCATCAACGAACACAAATTAACAGCAAAACCAACAAAATTGTAAGCCTAAGAAAGCACTTTTGAGTGATTTTCAGTTAGTCGGGCAATCTCAAAGGAACACAACAATGAATATTAGATGTATTGGGATTTATGCCCTAAAGCATCATAGTTATTTATTTAACATAATAGTTTATTATTTTAAATATGCAATAATAAATTATCCATTAAGGTAAAAATCCAAGGTTACTTCATGAGATTTGAACAATATGAGTGGATATACAGGTGGATAATGTTCCAATAATAATCTAAAAGATATATAGTATATGGATTAAGGTTTGGTGCCTTATTATGATAACACTATGGATATGACCCACTTTGTAAGTGTTACAAATATTGTAGGTGTTACAAACGATATGATCCAAATCGTACATGTGGAGACATGTGAGTTGGGGTATCCTATACAATGAGTTTGTTAAGACCGAACCACGAAATATTTAATCTCTCTTTGTAACACCGTTGACTAAAGAGATTACACCTTTATAGGATAACCATGTAACTCGATCTCAATCCTGAATGAGTTATGGACTCATGTCTATTAAAGTTGTCCTTTGATTTGTATGGGTGAGAGTGGCCTAAGTCACCGACTCATTAAGCGTACCCTTTTCGGGGGCATGTCCGAGTAGGGAGCTAAAAACATAGCTACACAAGAAGAAATTCGCTCCTTCCCGCCTTTAGGGTAAGTAGATGAGTAGCTTCCTTGAGTGTTGATTCTTCATTGAAGCTTATAATCTGTAGGTGCATTAGGTCCTCCTACTAGCTCACAAAGGGTAAATAAGGACCAATAGTTTTGAAGGAATTTGAATTGTTCAAATTATTGAAGGGAATAACATAATTGTATATAATAAAATTAATATAATGTATATAGAATATAAAGTTAATTTTGAATAAGATTCAAAATTAAATTTTATAATCAAAAGAGATTTACTATATTTTAATATGATTCAAATATTAAAATAGTATGAATTAGATTTATACTGAAACTATAGGTTGAGATGTGCATCTGAAAATGATTTAAATATATAATTAAATATGAGACATTTAATTAATTAATTTGATTATATCATTTTATTTTATTTAATGAATTTTATTTCATTTTAATTTAAACTATATAATAGAAAGTGGGAGTTATGTTTTAATCCCACTACATGTTACAAAGATCAAATGTGGTTTGTAAAATGCTACAAAAAATCAAGTATTATATAGCGTGTTATTAAATGCTATAAAAAACCTCATACTTTTAATAGTGTGGGTTGTCACGACTGAAGAAAATCAAGCATGAAGATTTCCATGAGCAACGGAAGGATCATTCCAAATTCCATTCGAAATTGAACATAAACAATTACAGTACAATAACGGAAAGTAACAGGTCATGCGCAAAACGAAATTACAGCATGCTAAATGATAGAATTAAGGGATAGAGTAAGCGTACCTTTGAAGAACCATTCTTCAAACTCCCCCGATCAATATCCAAGCATCCAAGAATAGCAATACAGCCTTCGAACGCAACGACCAGTGCACAGCACGAACACAATGAACATGAACCCAACAAACGGCCTCTACGAACCAATCGAGTCACACTCGATTCACAAAGTGAGTGAGGACACCACCACAATGATTACCTTGGTATTCTCGATGTGAGAATCTAGGAGTTATGAGCTCTGTATGATCTTGGTTAGAGGAAGAGATTGGAGGACAACAATCGTGTAGACAATCGAGCAAGTGATAGATAGGAAGCTGTCCATCGTATAGACGATATGCTCAATCATGTAGTAAATGGCAGCCTATCGTATAGACTAAGCCACGCAATTGTTTAGCTACAATCAACTGATGAACTATCGCATAATCAAACTCCACGATCGTTTAGTCTCTCTATAGCTATCGCTTAGTGAAACACTTTCACTTGATAGCTTTCACAGTGAGTAACTTTCCGAATCAAGTAACTATCAATTTTAGGAAAACTTTTTTTCTTTTATCTCACGGTTACCATAAAACCACCAATAATATCCTATTCAATCGGTTGTTAGAGAAAAAGATTTAATTATCACATAATTAATTTATTATAAATAAATATGATAACTAACTTACCATATTATATTTATAACCTATAGTTTTAATATTTCATCTCATGAAACATACAAACTATAGTTCTTTTTCTATTTTATTGTACTTAATGTAAATTATATTTACATTATTCCTCTACTTGATGTATCTCATACATCACACCAATTATATCATATATAATTGAATTTTCTCTTGTTAATTTGAACACTTCAAACTAACTCCAAGAACTGATTCTCAACTTGAATCCATTGAGCTACCAAGGGGACCTTATGGATATGTAGCCTGAAGTTCCAACGGTACGTGAATAACTGACTAAACTCTTTAGTCACGGGATCTACCATCTATGAACTACTGGGCACTCTACTAAAAATCGACAGCTGCACTCTTCTCACTATAGATATATTTCTGTGTCCATATCAACCAATCAACTGTGTGATAACCCTTCACAGGTCGCTCGTAAGTACAGTTGGGCCAATTTACCATTTTTCCCTTATAGTTACATTTAACTCCTTAAGTACCACGGATTCCTCTAGTGAACAATAAGTCATAGTCCTACTATGACTGGGTCCTCTCCTTCAAAGAAAGAATGTGGCCACTATGTTCAAGACCCGGAATCAGCCCTTAAGGGAGAATCTATCTACTTACCCCTGCTTCGAGAAAGGAGTAAATTTCGTCTTGTGTAACTTAGTTCCCAGCTCCTCAATCAGACAAATCCCCAAAAAGGTATGCTTGTTGAGTTGGCAATCTGGTCACTCTCACCCATACTAATCAAATGACCGCCCTTAAATGCACGAGTTCCCAAAACACTCAGGATTGAGGTCATGTCACCTATGGTCGTTTAAATGAGACGCATAGGACACCCCCACTCACATGTCCCAACATGAATGCCTAGGATCAGACCATCTATAGTAGTTCACTACACTTGTAAACCTCTACAAAGCGGGTCGTATCCATAGTGTCACCAGGATAAGGTATCCCTCCTTTATCCTTATACCAGTGCTTTTTAGATTATTACTTAAGGCATGATCCACTTGTATATCTCATATACATACTTAAGTTTACATACAATAACCATGGATCTTTTTTTATTGGATATGAGTAAATGCAAATAAAATAACTCTTATTTTATTAATAACAATGTGTACAAAGTTTACAAACTACAAAACTCTAAGAGCATTAGGACATCAATCCCAACAACGACTTTGCAAGAAACGTTATAAATAAACCTAATATGGTGTTTTTTTCAAAACTATTTTAGGTCTCTTTTCCTGTAGTGTGGGAAGTTTTTCTAGGAGAATTGGTTATTGTAGGAAAAAAACCTTCTTCCACCTCCTCCCATCTCATCTCATCTCCTCTTTTTCTCTCTTAATGTTTTTTTTTTTTTACAGAAAAAATGAGTTCTTTGTAAAAAGCTCTCTGAAACCAATTCCCTTTTATCTCTTTCAAAATTCGGTTCCTACAAACTATTCTTCCCCAAGAGAATACCAAGAAATTCTCTATGGTGGCGTCACGATACTATTCGTGGAAGATCGAGTCCTTGAGGAAGAGGAAGATGCTGGATTTCTTGAAGATAGTCTTCAAAGGTGAATTCTTTCTTCTTCTCTACAATTTATTTTGATGTTTAACATTTAGTTGCATTATGAATGTAAATTTCTTTTGTTCTATGTTTTAAATTTTTAAAACAAAATTAAAAGCAAAATGATCACTCGCTTCTGTTGTGGGATTCGATGCTTTCAAGATGAACATCCATAAATAAAATAGAAAAGATTTGGGCTTGGGGCTAAATGAATGACCTAAAAAGAAAAGAAAATCCTTTATATACTATCGACAGCGTTGTAACACTGATACTACACTGTAACTCTAGTACTATAAAAAGTCCTTATAGAACTGCGGCGTGTGGTGCAGTGCAACACATTTTGCTAGCCTCAGCTTCTAAGCATCATGGAGAGTCGGCTACCCTTAGGGGCATTTTCGTCATTTTCCTCCTCTTTTGACTCGGTTTCTTCGTTAGGACACCAAATAGTCTACTTTAGCTCTGTTACACCCTAACACTCGATTATACCTCCTAAGTGCTCGAATCCTACAAGATCATAGAATAAATACAATAAACAACATAATGATCTAAGTTAAGTTGAGCGAGATAACACATTTTAGGGATTATACTGAGCATGGGAGTTTGGGTCTCCCTCTCCTTCCTAGGCCCACTGGGGTTTTGGGTTGGTTTTGGCCTAAGTCTCATCTCTAACTTAATTTGATTGCCTTTAAACTTAACCAAATGTCATTGATGTCATTTAGTCCAAAATCACCCATAACATATATTATTATGAATACATCGAATAATAATCTCTCTTGAGTCACAAGGTATGTTAATTTTATATAATTCTAAATAAACAATGTTGTTCAAGATTGAATTCTTCTCATAAGGCATTGACCCTAATATGAAGTCTTGGCCGAAGGCTTCACAGACCACTTTGCAATGTTTGACCCTAATATAAGAATAAGTTTGCTCTCTTCTCTTACTTATAGCAAATGATTGGACAAGAACAATGATTTGACAAAACAATTATCCAACATCCTTAAAGTAAAGTAAAATCTGACCTAGGAATCAATAAACCAATGTCTATGATTTAATCTTTGTACCTAACATTTGATGTAGTAATTCCAACATATTAAATTTCATTTAAAATGTGTAAAAGTAAGCATCATGAAGCTCATGGACTTTTCTTTTTTTTTCTTTTCTTTTTTTCTTCCCTAAAGGGGCAGCAAAGTAACCAACCATTTTGAATTGACAGGAGAAAAAGGAAAGAAAAGAAGCAAATGAATTAAAGGATTACAAATATTAATTTGAAGCATGTGCAAGGATCATTGTTGAAAGAAAAATTTCCATTAAAAAAAAAGATGCCATATGACACCTCGAAAAACACGTTCACTTTTAATATAGCTTTTAGTATGGGCAGCAAATAGTTTTGGGTTATCTCAAATTTATTTATATATTATCCATTTTCTTTACGATTTTTTTTCTTTATTTGGATTTATTAATTTTTAAATCGTTATTTTTCAACAATTAAGGCATCTAGTAACTATTTTATTTTTTATTTTTATTTTTGAAAATTGAGTTACTTCTTCCACTTTCAAATGTCTTCCTTTGTTATTTACTTTTCACCAATTGTTTAAAAAAACAAAGCCAAATTTTGGGAAATGAAAAAAGTAGCTTTCAAAAAGTTATTTTTGTTTTTGTAATTTGGCTAAGAATTCAACCATTATACTTAAAAAAAATACAAATCATTATAAGAAATGTAGATGAAAGACTTAATTTTAAAAAACAAAAACAAAAAACCAAATGGTTATCAAACGAGGACTTAGTTTTTTATTTTTATTTTTTAAAAATTAAGTCCATAAATACTTAGATTACCTATGTTCTCAAAAACCAAGTCAAATTTTGAAAATTAAAAAAAATAATTTTTAAAAACAGGTTTTTATTTTTAAAATTTGGCTAAGATTTCTGCTCTTATATTTAAGAATTGATGCAAACCATTATGAAAAAATGAGAGAAAATATATATAATTTTGAAAGGAAAAAAAAAAAAACGAAATGATTTATTCAACGTATCCTAACTTATTTTAAAATCTGTGAAGAATTTAGTGAAGAGGGAAAATGAAAAGCAGAAGAAAGATTCCGATTAAGATGGGGACTTGTAGGGGATTGAAAATGCTGTCGGATTGAACAACTATTTTTGGTTAGAAAAAAAAAATAGTAAAGAATTAAAGTGCTTTTGAAAATTAAAATAAATTCATGTATTTCTTCCAAGGAAGATATGCTCATATCTTAATTGTTCTTATAAATAATTCTACTAGGCATTATCTTACAACTATAATCTATGCAAACATGTCAATGTCAATAATACTACTTTAAAGTGGGGTGTGACAATTTCTCTTTAATATGTAGGGGAAAAAAAATCATTTTGTCCTTTGAAAATCTTACCCATAGAAAAGGGAAACAATCACAACCTTATGAAAAGAGTTTTGTCAATTCATGGAACATTCGGAATCCCTACTATTGTGTAGTTTAATTGAATTTGACATTTGAAATGCTTTGCTTGTTCAATTATTGATACCTCCACAGACAAATAATTGACTTTTGTGATTAAGGGATAGAGATTTGATGCTAGCAATATTTTTAAAGATTGTTGTGGCATTTGTCGCTCGAGATGCTCTACCTACTTGTTCATCGAGATGTCTTATGAGTTGTCCCACGGGTTGCTGATTCTCTATTGGATATATGTTTCTTATATGGAAAATGCTGCAGATTATTCTTGAAGATATTTTCCTTCTTTTGGCTCTGCAAATTATGGAATGGATTGTTTCCTCTTCCTCTGATGTGCATATAAAGAGATCTTTGTACTCTTTATAGAGTTAACCGCTTTGAAAAATTAATGTGTTTTGTATCTTATGTGTTTCTCGCAAACCACAAGTGTGTCAATGTTAGTGATTGTGAAGCAAGAAGCATTGTAGATCTTGAGGTGTTTTTGTAGATCAACTTGATGCTTTATTCGTTACTTGAGAAGGTATTAGGTTATTCATATGTCATCGTAATTATCGTCTTTTTATAGATAAGTACAACGTTGTTATTGCTTAACTTTATATTAGTAAAATGATCTTTTCTAGATACATGGTCCTTCAGACATAGGTAAGATTGCACCGAACTGGATTACCAAACTCTGTGTTGTATTCGTACTTATTTTCCTAAAATTGTTATAACATCGAATGTTACAAATGTTGTGTATAGATAACCTTTATTTCAAAGGATCTTAAATTTTCGATATTGTGTTCCATTCATGAATTTAAAAAAGATATATTAAATAGATCTATAGAATCTAATGTATCTCAAATTTAACAATTCTGGTTTTATAAGAAAAAGTGGTATTTGGAGATTTATCGAATATGTTAAGAACTTGTTAGATTTCAAATTTACATATTTAGATCTCAAATTTAAAAGTTGAAGGGATTTAAAGTTCAATATCAATTAACTATAAAATTACGAATTTAGAATTTATTAGAACTAATATATACGATAGAAAGGTTCAAATGGAACTAAATTATTGAATTAAAGATCAAAATTCAGAGTGGAGAAAATTTGGTTGAAACACTCATCAAAATTACAATGAGATTTGGTGGGAAAATTAAACAAAATTATAAAAAATAAAATATAGTCCATGACAAATTTTATATACATAGTTATTGGTGTTTATATACATAGTTATAAAATATGTTTAATATTTTATGATTAATTTTTTTATGAACTATATTTACTTGTTATAATTATGTTTAATTTTTCATGGATTAGCATTATTGTTAAAATCAACCACAAATGTTTAGAAAATATGTATATGAAAACATATTTATATATGTACTAATGTGATCTTATGAGTCTAAAAATATAGTAATCAGACTCATACAATGACAATAGTGCATATATTACTATATATTCAGACTTATATAATGACAATAGTATATATATAAATACTTGTGGTAATATATATATATATTTAAAAAAAATTACTGATAGAATAAATATCAAATTATTTATGGTCTATCAGTGTCTATCAATGATAGAAATTGATAAAAGTTTATTATTGATAGAGACTGATAGAAGTCTAGAAGTGTCTATCAGTAATAAAAACTGATAGAAGTCTAAAATGATTAAATTTTACTATTTTATGTAAGTAGTTCTCTTATTTTTATATTTTTTAAAATAGCCCATGCATTAATCATTCTTGAAAATATGAGAAAAATATATATTGTATATATTGTTAAAATATAAGCAAAACAAAATTTATATAGAATACCAAAAAAATAGGCCAAGAAAATTTGAAGGGAGAGAAATACTTGAGTCAAAAAAAGCAACCGTTTGTAAATTGCTAAAACTAAAATCGTAAAGTTGGGCAAAAAAAAATTGCTAAAATCAGAAAGTTGGATAGCATGATTCTATACGAAAATCAGTGGAACGTAATTCGTTTGCATTTAATCAAACTAGTAGAAATATGTATGTTGTATGTATTCTATAACGTTAAAAATGAAAAGGATATGTATAAATTGAAATAAGAGACTCTCATTCAAATTTCACACTTAATTTTTTGCTATATACGTCCTATTTAATCATTTTTTTATATTTTTTTAAAAAAATTCATATTACTCCAAAAAAAATTGAATTAATATGTTTTTCAAAACTATTTTTTTCAAATTAAATTATGGAGATAGTAAGATAACAAACAAATTAATATTTGCATTTATAATAAAAAAAATTTAAAAATAATTACTTTTATTAAAAATAACAACCTATCTCTAATATAAATACTATTGAACTTCCTTTAAAAGATGACTATTCTTTTATTTGAAAAAAGGATTATTCGATATAAATCTCAATCCCACCCGAAGATTAAAGAAACAACAATTCACCTTAAAATGATTAAAAAATTTGAAAAATGTAAGAAGTTTAAATAGTTAGAATGTTAAAGAACAAGGAAAAAACCAAAATGTGACGAGTAATGTTTAACAAACATTTTAAAAATAATAATAATAATAATTTAAATAAAATAAAATTAAAAAAAAAAACCTTGAATACTGCAATAGAAATTACATAAAAAATGAAAGAAAGCTGAGTTAACAAAATTAAAACAAAAATAAAAGAAGAATAAAAGAAAAGGAGATACCCGATCGAAATAAAGGTTTAACTTAGTTATTTATAAAGGAAATTTATATTTAAAATCCTAATTTCATTTTACAAAAAATAATTCAGACAGATAGATGTTTTAAATATTTTTTTTAGATATTAGTTGAGATAAAATGTGATTTTTTTTTATAAAAAAAATCTCTTTAAGTATTAGAGACAAATGTGATATATATATATATATATATATATAAATATATATAATGTGAAGCAAATATTAGTTACAGATAAAGTGTGATTTAAAAAAGAATTATTTTATTTAATGTGAAATATATATTAGTAAGATATAAAATGTTTTTTATTTTCTTGCAAATTTAAACGTGATGTGGAGATTATTTAGAGGAAATCCTAATTTGATTTTACAATAAAATAATTTAAATAAATAAATTTTTTCTTTTTTTCTTTTTATTTAATGCGAGTAGATTAAGTTAGAGATAAAATATTATTTTTTCTAAAAAAATTTCTTTATTGAAGTTGAAGAAGATATTAGACATAAAATGTGGTTTTTTTTTAAGAAAAAAATCTTTTTATTTAACGTGAACTAGATATTAGTTAGAGATGAAATGTGATATAAAACTTTTTTTTTAAAAAAAATAATTTTCCTTTATATAAAGTGAAGTAGATATTAGAGATAAAATGCATATTAAAAATATATATTTTTCCATTAAATATGGAGTAGATATTCGTTAGAGATAAAATGTATTTTTTTATACAAAAATCATTTTATTTGATGTCAAGTAAATATTAGTTAGAGATAAAACATGATTATTATATGTGAGTAAAGATTATTAGATATAAAATGTGATATTATTAAGGGAAATTATTTTAAATGACAAAAATGTTGAAAATATTTACATAATATAGCAAAATTTTGATCTATCCATGATAGATACAAATAAACACCGATAAACTTCTGCCAGTGTCTATCAATGTCATTTATAGACACTGATAAAAGTCTGTCCGTGTCTATCATTGATAGATTATAAAATTTTGATATATTTTGTAAATATTTTATTTCATTTTTCTATATTCGAAAACAATCCTATTATTCATGACTTAAATGTAAAAATAAATCATATAATCATATGACTATCAACGAAAAGGGCAAAAGGAAAAATCAAAAGTTTCTTTCATATAACCCCTTTTATTAATGTTAACAAATATGAAATAATGAAAAACATTAGAACAATTTTTTTTAAATCATACAAAATGAAAAATCCACATTAAATGTCCTTATTGCCCTTATTTCTGATAGTCTAAAGTTAAAATTAAGATTTGTTGCACAAATAACAATTAGACCCAAAACAATAAAAAAAAATGTAGAACAAGGATAAACATATTGGGATATGATACAAAATTAGCCTCAGATCACTAATAGCAGCTATTAGTGATAGCTATATAGGTAAATGACTAAAAAACCCACATGTAATCCACTATTTCACGCTTCTTATCCCGGTTTTCTCAAATTGAAAAACATCACTAATAGTAGCTATAAGTGATAGTCACTGATAGCTACTATTAGTTGATATCATTGATAGTTGCTATCCGTGATAGCTTTCCATTTAAGAAATATTAATACAACCTTAAAATAGTAACACTTGAAATATCACCTTTCAACTTGCTATCAGTTTTCAATGGCTACCATTGATACACTTTGATCAACTGGAATCAAACTTAAAATATTAACACCTAAGACTATCGGTGGATATCAATTATAGACTATATTATTGAGAAATTTTTATCATGAATATCAATAATAGACTTTTATCACTAATAGACTTCAATCACTAATATCTACCTAAATTCGATATCACTGATACATGACTATGACCGATACCTATCTAAGTTCTACTACTAATATCACTAATAATTATTATTATCAATACATAAATATTACGGTACACAAATACACAAATATTTCAATCGCGGCCCTTCATTTTAGGCCATTTAGGCCATATTTCCAAGTTTATTTCTGATAGACATCATACTCTTAAAACCCTATAAAAAGAAAAAAAATATTGGCCTGTTTGATATCGTTCACATTTCTCATTTTTTGAGAAATAAACTTGTTAGTTTGTTTCAAATCTGTTTTCATTTGCTATTTATACTTAATGTTTCGGAATAATAATCAAATTTGATGATTGGTTTGTTAGTGTTAGGTCACTTATGTATTGAACACTGTCAAGTATTAGATACGAAACTTAGCCTCATAATTCTTATGGAAAAAAAAAAGTAAAAACTAGATAAAGGAAAGAAAATTTTAAAAATGAAAGAGAAGAAGCAGAAATTGGAGAAATGAAAGAAAACTAAAAAAAAAAAGGAAGGGAATAAGTAAAAATTGGAGGAAGAAAAGAAATAGGGAAAAAAAAGGGAGGGAGGGGAGAAGCAAAAATCGGAGAAATGAAAGAAAATAAAAAAATAATTAAAAAAAAAAAGAAAGGGAAGAAGCAAAAACCAAAGGAAGGAAGGAAAAAAAGAAAGAAGAAGGAAAGGAAAGAAAATAAAATAAATAAAAAAGAAAGTGAAGAAGCAAAAATTGAAAGCAAAAACAAGAGAAAGAAAGGAAAATAAAAAAAAGAAAGGAAATAAACAAAAATCAAAGAAATGTAAGAAAATAAATAAATAAAAAAATGAATAAACAAAAACCAAAGAAAATAAAAAAAAATAAAAAAGTGGAAGAAGAAGACATGCAACAAGAAAACATATGGTGAAATTGAAAATTTGAAAAAATCCAAAGGTTACTTGTGAACACTTTTATATTTACAAATATTTTAAAGAGATAAAATAATTTTAGATTTTTCCTCTTATTTTATCATCTATTATAAATATCCTTAAAAATATTCTAAATTTAAGCCAAGGGAAAACTTACAAATTTGTGGACCTTTATAATTCATTTACATAATTCTGATTATTGGTGATTTTATAAAAAAAATCAAAAGTCTTTCTCAACTATTGGTGTCATTAAAAATCTAAAATTTAGGACAATACTTTATTTTGTCCTTATAATTTTTTATAATTTCTATTTTATCCGTACAAAATTATTCTAATTAGATGTGGTTACACACAAAGTGGTGTATTCTTTTATGTACATGTATGATCTATTCTTTTATGTCAATTAAAATATACTTTAAAAGTGTTAATTTTTTAAAAAAAAAAATTTTTTTTTTAACTAAGAGAGAAACAAATAGGTAGATGAATAAAAAATGCTATATTATATCATCATGTATAGGAAAAAAAATATATTAAAGAATGTAAATATTGAAAGAAATAGGAGAATTCGAATAATTTTTGTTACCTATATAATCTTGTACATGATGGACACATACAATATATAAGTTGACTTATGTTAAGTTTATTAATTTAAAATTATTATATTAAATCACTTATAGAAAATAAATATATTATTGTCTTGCCGCTGTAATATATGTAGTGTAGTGCAACTATTTGTTTTTAAAATTTTTATATCCGTGTCAATTTCAAAAATAAAACTAATTTTCTAGACGAAAAAATTATGTAGGAAAAAGATATAATTTAATTGTTTTAAATAATAAAAATGTTGAAAATATTTTTAAATTTATTAGTGATAGACTTAAGATTGTAATAGATCATGATCAACTTCTGTCATTAATATTAATACATGTTTATCGCAGTCTATCATGAAATTTTGTTTTATTTATTAATAAACTGATTAATTTTTGTTTATTTGAAAACAGGTCAAAAATACTTGCTGAGTTGTTTTTATTGTTGCGCCCTTTGATGAAAAATATAAATATTATAGTAGTTTCAAAATGTTCACAAGTGTGTAATTCTTTTTAATAAAAATTAAAAATAATAGTAATTAAAAGATGCAAAGGATTATGATTGGATTAATCATTATTTAAAATTAAGAATTAATAATTTAAAATTACTGAAATTCCAAAAAGAAAAATGTCGCCCAGTTTCCCATAAGAATAATAAATAAAACCAAATTGCAGGGACGCTATAACTGTCCCTATCAACCTGATTTTCCTTGCCTTAGCATTCCCTTGAAGCAGCATTTTCTCTATTTTCATTTGTTTTTTTTCTTCCTTTTTAATCAAAAATTAAGCTTTGCTAATTTTAACCAATATTGTCGATACCAAAATTTTGATTGGATAGCAATGATAAATTTATTTATATGAAAAAAATGAGAATCTCGCAAAAAAGTATAATCACTACACATCGGATGTAATGGATGTCACTCCACTCTGATACTTTAGTCAGTAAATGAGTCAAAGGAATAAGAATTAAACTATAACCAGAGAATTCACTTATCTTTTCATGGTCTATTTATTAGTTCCCATGCTCTAATCCTTTCAGAATATATCTAGAAGACATTTTGGGGTTTTCGGACCAAGCAAAGCAAGTTGGATAATTTTTTGGTTGATTCATCGGACTCGATGACACGTGCAAGTATATGCGTTGAAATAATAAAATCTCAATAAACTTGGTATTGTCCTCACGGAATTAGTTATTCGATTTAACTAGCCATCAGACAATTTTCTCCAACTTTATTAAGAGAATAGAAATTGGATGAGTTTGTGAGAATAAAACTAAAGAAAGAAAATAAACGTTTGAATTAGATGTTTACTTGACTAGAACATCCTAGGGTATTGATCTTATTCAACATTGTTATGGATTCAAAATATTTTCTTTCAATTAACTCAACTTATCAACTTAGGCCTAGAAGGTCTACGATCTAGGTTTTCTCTTTCGAGCTTTACTCTTTCTAATGTCTAAATGTCAATTCTATTTTCATGCAATTGGGACCAACGGACATAACATTAAGTCTCTTCATTCTTAGCCTTTAAATTTTCCTACCACTCTCATGTATATTCCAACTTTAGTTTATCATGCTAGTTCCAATTTAGAGATCTCTTTATCAAGCACATTAAAAACTAAAATCAATTAAATTGTGATGAAAAATTCAATTTGGGAAGTGCAAACATGATAAAAAGCTAATGCATTCAATTAATCAAAACACTTAAGTACTATCCATAAATAATTTTGAAACCAACCAATCCCTAGAACTACAATTAAATCAATCACTCATGTTTAGATTACAAGCACTAACATGTTGTACAGAGATATAAGGGAAGAGATCAGAGAAAAGAGAGTTATCCGTTAATCAATCTGTCATCCACAATGTATCAACGTCCTCATCTTGATCCAACTCTAATCAAATTCATGATTTAAGCTCTGAAATTCTTTCTAAACAGCAACCTCTCTAACTTGGTAGAAAACCCTCTGTGATCCTAAGTTGAACTCCTTTCTAATTGGCGGTAAGAAGAACTTAAAATAGGCATTACTACAAAATCTACATTACTTGACACTAGTAGTTTTTAATTACTTGAGGTTTCTATGGAAAAAAAGTCAAGTAATATGATTTTGGACAAAAAAAGTCAAGTAAAAAGGTTAAAAAAATGGAGATCGACGGAATATTTCGGATATTTTCAAGCGAATCTTTACTTGACACAATTTTCGTGTCAAGTAATATAAGGTTTTATTTGACACGTTTCACGTGTCAAGTATAAGAAGCTCTTACTTATGTCAAGTAAAAGGGTTAAAAAAGCGGAGATTGACGGAATATTTCAGATATTTTCACGCGAACCTTTACTTGACACAATTTTCATGTCAAGTAATATAAGGCCTTACTTGACACGTTTCATGTGTCAAGTATAAGAAGCTCTTAGTTGAAATTTTTTTCATATCAAGTAAAAGGATTAAAAAAGCAGAGATTGACGGAATATTTCAGATATTTGATAGGCCTCCAATTATATGCCGCTCATTGTCTACTTCTACTAAGCGATCGTGTAGCATTTGATAGGCAATCGTTTAGCGTTTGGTAGGCGATCATATAGAAACTAGTAAGCGATCATGTAATGTTTTGTAAGCGATCTTGTAGTTCCGAGTAAGCGATCGCGGAGTATTTGTGGGCGATCGTCTAGTGTTACTCAGCGATCGTGTAGCTTTTGGTAGGCGATCATATAGCATTTGGTGGGCGATCGTATAGAAACTGGTAAGCGATCGTGTAGTTCCGGGTAAGTGATCGCGGGGTGTTTGTGGGTGATCGTCTACTGTTACTCAGCGATCACGTAGCAGAGCTCAGTGATCGTGTAGCTTTTGGTAGACGATCGTATAGAAATTGGTAAGCGATCGTGTAATGTTTTGTAAGCGATCGTGTAGTTTTGGGTAAGCGATCATGGGTTGTTTGTGGACGTTCGTCTAGTGTTACTCAGCGATCGTATAGAGACTTTATTTTTTACTCAGCGATCGTGTAGAGACTTTAATTTTCATTTCTCTCTCAAATTAAAAACTCTTTCTCTCCTCCTTTACTTTACTCAGCGATCGTGTAGAGGCTTTATTTTTTGTTTCCCTCTCTCTCCCATTTTCATTTTCCTCTCAAATTTTGTTTCCCTCCTACCAAAATTATCAAATAAAATAATATTTCTTTCTCCCATTTTCATTTCCCTCTCTCAAATTAAAAACTCTTTCTCTCCTCCTTCACCATCTCACTCACGACCTTGCCCTTCCCCCCAATTTTTTTCTTCTTCTGTGTGCTCGAGAGCCCTAGCCGTCGTCAGCCTTCATTCTCCCCTCGCCTCCATTCGTGTCGTTGTTATTGAGTTTTTCATTCCGCCGTCTGCTTATTCGCGCCAGCCCTCTCCCTTGTCGTTTGCTCAGCTCCCTCGCCGTCTGCTCAGCGCACCAGCCGGTCAACTGTGCACATCGTTCATGAGTCTTCAGCCCCACCCAAATTTGTAGCCGAACGCTCACAACCGCTTGTGTCACTTCAACCGCACCCAGATTTATAGCTAAACGCTATCGTCGCTTTCGTCGCTTCCGTCACTTCAGCCCCGCCCAGATTTGTAGCCGAATGCCCCCAACCGCTTCTATCGCTTCAATCAAGTTGGTCTAGCCAAATCCGCTTGTCATCATCGAGGTCGTCCACGTCTTTGTTGAGGTCTAACTTTGTAATAGATCTGTTCAAGTGTGGGCTTCACTCTATCTCGTAAGATCTATACTCCATCTCGTTGGAATCTTGTATTTTTGGATAAGGTTTTGGTAAGTTTGGTGAGTTTTGATTACTTTAATGGGTTTTTTTGGAAATTTTTGAATACCCATAAGTTTTTTTGACCAAATTGATTGATGCTCTTTGTGATTTGGATTTAGATTCAAGATTCGGAGAATATTAATGTGTTGTCCAACCGGTTGATATTGATTTCGATAAGTATATGAGGTATATCTTGTTTGCTGTCGGATATTGAGTTTGTTCCATTGTTGCCCACAATATTTTGGTTGGTGCTGGTGGTTTTACTTGAAAATTTTTTAACACTCAATAAGTTTTGACATTAACTTAGTAATACCTGTCACTTTTTTGGTGTTAGATTGAAGTGTTGGAAGGAGTTGAGTTGTTGTCCAATAGGTTTGAGACTGATCTTGACAAGGTTTTGGTAAGTTTGGAGGTTAGTATTAATAGTTCTTTGTTACCCATTGAAGTATTGGTCTAATAATTGAGTTATTTTCAATTTTTGATGTTCAATTCAAAGATTTCAAGGGATTGGAGCCACTATCCAACAAAGTTAACGATGTTTGGACGTTTTGATAGGTATTAAGGCCTTGAAACTCTTTTGAAATTGTTACATAGTTGCTGGAATTTGCGTTTTGTAACCATCATTATTGAACCTTTTGTAGGTTGGATTACGTTATTGTATTTTAACACTTATTTATATATTTTGAAATTATATGTTATCGACCTTTATTCTATTTTATAGGTTGACTTGCTTAAACATTGCTTGCTTGATCCTTAGTTCTCGATTTTTAGACTTCAAAGCTCAATGTATAGATTAAATAATATACTTTGTTGAGAGGTTATTTATTAAACAATTTGTCACTTTTTTGTTTGTTGAAAGTTGAGTTTTGTATACAAAAGCAATAGTTGAGATTTTATTTTGTGCATGTACATGTGAAAGAGAAATATTGTTGTAATTTGTAAGGAGTGTTCATAGTTGAACATATGGATTTTTAACGAATATATTGAGTTGATAGATCTTAAATGTATAATGTTTATTTATTGATGTAATTGTATTGTTAGAATACAAGGTAGAAAATGAGAATATTGATTGGGGCATTTAATTTGAAAACAAAAAAACATATACTTGACACATAAAAAACGTCAAAGAGTATCACACTATACTTGACACTCGAATAAACTTGACATACTACTAATGTCAAGTGTATTATCTTACTTGACACGAAAATTGTATCAAGAAACATATTACTTGACATTTTTTTGGAGTCAAGTTATCACACTATACTTGATACTCGAATAGTTGACACTTTTATAAGTGTCAAGTATACCCTTTACTTGACATTGAAAAAACGTCAAGTAATCTAATTTTTGTAGTAGTGAGGATAGAATCGACATACTGTCGTGGTGTTATAAGTGGGCGCCACAACATTGAATCAATACGAAACATTTTGGAAAAATTGTAGCACTCGGTGCTGCCTTGCAACGATGCGACACTACTCTACCTTGCCCTTCAGATTTCTGGCTCCTAGCACGGCGCTACAGCATGTCGTGCTGCCTTCCTCCTGTTGGATCGATATGGCAACCCTAGAGGGGGTGAATAGGGTTTAATTAAACTTTTTTTTTTCTAAATTAACCCAATTAAACTAATTAATACACTTTTTATAAATAATAAGAAATTAATTATGCAACAAATAAGATGACAAAGATGTGATAATTTAATTCTATCAAATTTTTAGCAAATAAATAAGAACAAACTAAAACATACAATAGATTGCTTAAATTAATTGCAAAAATGGAAAGAGTTAGAGAAGAGACATCGTAATTTTTATAGTGGTTCGGTCAAACTCGACCTACTCCACTCCCCAAGCGCCTCTTGGGATTTGAATAAATCTTTCCCGACTCTTTCCACGGATTAGAGCCCAACCATTACACCACCGCTCCTTTTACGGGTTCAAGAGCAAACCCGATCATTTTCACGATTTAGGATCAAACCGTTACAAATATTGGAATTTTTGAAAAAACACAATACAATCTCACTAGAGTGGATTTAACAAGTTCAAGCACTCAACAAATTTATCCTCACAATACAATAACACTCTTTCAAGAATAAGATGAAAAAAATTGGAACTTAGAGAGAGCAACAATAGAATTTTGAGTTTTGGAGGATTATGAAATATAAAATTTTTTGGTTTAAAAATTTGGAGAGGAAGATGTTTTATATAGAGATGGAAAAATATTAGAAACCAAAATTAATTAGACCATTGGATTTTGGAAAAGAAAAATCAATGGTGGAGATTTTAAACTAAACTAGTCGTTAGATACAAACAAAATATAAATATTAAATTCCTTTTCTTTTTAAATTCATTTTCTTTTTAAAATTAATCCAAAAAAAATAAAAAAAAATCTATGTGTTAAAAACTAGCCTAGACCAAAACATAATAATATTAAATTCATTTTCCTTTAAAATTCATTTTTTTTAAAGTCAATCCAAAAATAAAAAACATACCATAATGTAAAACTAATTGTTAGACCACAATATAAAATAATATTAAATTATTTTCCTTTTAAATTTCTTTAAATTTCAAATTTTTTATTTTAAATCAATCCAAAAATCAAAAGTCCATCAATATCTAATCTCTTAATGATCCACCATTCAACCAATATGCTACCACATGTCTATATGCAAATGGTCTGGTTATGCCACATCATCCACCACGGTATTTTCTCTATAGACTTGTTTCGGTCATATCGTCTTGTTTTAGCTCGATTTGAGTGATTCAAGAGGTGTTGGAATCGTTGTTCCGAGCTCTACGCTATGGACATATTAAAACACTAAGATTTTTCAGTAATTAAAAATTTGAGTTTGTTATCATCAAAATATTGATTAATTAATTAATTAAAATTAACTAATTTGAGATAAGGGCCAAAAGCCAACAATCTCCCCTTTTTGGATGATGACAAACCATTCAAGAAAAATAGCTTGAAATACATGTAAACCTATGTAGCACAATAATAAATCAACATATCACCAATAAAGATCATTCTTGAAATTCACTCAAAAAAAAAAAAAACAATAAATTTCTCCCCTAATTAATACAATCTAAATCATAACAAATTTATAGCAATTATTTTTCTTAAACTTCTCCCCCCTTTGGATCATCAAAAAGAATAATTAAAGAAAATTTAGAACTACATAAATGTTTCCCTTAAAAACATGAACATAAATTTAGCACAACTCCCCCTAAGAATATTAACACATGTTTTCATATCTCCCCTATCAAAATTGCCTTCTAAAAGATTTAACAATTAAAATTATAAAATCAAGAGACATAACAACGAATAATACCGAACTCAAGCATATTTTGCAAAAGTTTTCTCATTCAAGGTTGGTAAAAATATCCGCTAAATTGATTATTAGAGCCTTCAAATTCAAGATAATATTATCATTTTGCACATGCTCTCTAATAAAGTGATGTCTAATATCAATATGCTTAGTCTAGAATGATGTATAGGATTTTTAGTTCAAATTAATAAACTAGTATTATCACAAAATATAGACACATTATCAAACTTTAATCCAAATCACAAAGAGTTTTTTCATCCAAAAGAATTTGAGCACAGCAACTAGCAATTGCAATATATTCCACTTCGATAGTGAATAAACAACCAATTTTGCTTTTTACTAACCAAGAAACTAAGGAACTACCAAGAAATTGACAAGTCCACTAGTACTCTTATGGTCAAGTAAAACTACCCGCAAAATCCCATCGGAATATCCTACCAAATTAAATTCAATATTTCAAGGATACCATAAGCCTAAATCAATAGTACCAAGCAATATTTTAAAAATTCTTTTTAACGGTATGTTAAAGTGATTCCTTAGGACAAGATTGAAATCTAGCACATTCTTGCAAAGTACTATTTTTCCTCTCAACTACACCGTTTTGTTGTTGGAGTTCTTGGAGTGCGGAAAAATTATAAAAACCCATTTTCTTCACAAAAAAGTTTCAAAAGCATTGCTATCAAATTTCTCCTCATGATCACTTCCTAATTTAGAAATCAAAAATCTTTTTCATTTTGAACTCTTTTTGCAAAACTAGAAAAGCTTTTCAAAGCATCATCCTTATGTTTAGCATCAAACCCAAGTAAATTCTTGAAAAATCATCAACTATCACAAAGGCATAATTAGTTCCCTCCAAACTAGCAATTCTAGACAGGCCAAATAAGTCCATGTGTATAGTTGAAGGGGTCTAGTTGTAGAGATTACATTTTTAGATTTGAAGAGGACTTAGTTTGCTTACCCATTTGACAAGCATCACAAACTTTGTCTTTTTCAAATTTAAATTTGTGAAGACCTCTAACCAAAGAATTCTTGAAAATATTTGAAATTAAGTGCATGCTAGTATGTCCTAGTCTTTCTATGCCATAACCAAGAATCATTATGCAAAGCGATAAACATTTATCATTAATAGGACAATCATTCAAATCAATAGTATAAATATTTTCATCTTTATTTCCAACAAATATAATAACTTTTCTATCACTAGCATTTTCAATGATGCAATTCTTTTTATCAAACACAACTCTAAAGCTTTATCACACAATTGACTAATACTAAGTAAATCATGCTCAAACCATCAACCAAAAGTAATTTTCAATTAAAAAGAAGATTCATTACCTATACTACCTTTACCAATTATTTTACCTTTCTTGTTGTCACCAAAGGTTACAAGACCTCCATCCTTTTTGGAGAGAGAGACAAACTTGGATGGGTCTCCGTTCATGTTGCTCGAGCAACCACTATCCAAGTACCACTTGTTTTTCTTAGAGGCTTTTCAAAACAAACCTACAAAACACAAATGTTCAAGTTTGATTCTTGGTACCCACACTTGTTGGTCCTAGATTGGTTAGCATTGACAAACTTGGGAATCCATTTCATTTTTGTATAGACATTTGCATTGGATTTAGACAAGTAAACAAGAATAAGTTGTATGTCCAAACTTACCATATGAGAAACAAACAAACATTATGCAAAGAATTTATCTCTTACAACAAATTTATGCACTCTACTTTTCTTGGAGAAATTATTCCTTGGAGCATTGTTGAAACTTTGCCTTTGAGAAAATTTCTTCTTGGAGAAGTAGTATGACATATTTCAATTTAAAACACTTAGGTCTAATATGGCCTTCAACACCACAATAATGACATATAGGCAAAGTAGATTTAATGCTTAGACACAACCTTAGGCATATTAAGCTTAGGCATATTATGAGATGCTTAACAAAGATAGTTTTTAGAACATTGAAGAGTTAACATTCATCAATATAGCCTAAACCTCTTTTATCACCAAAAGACTGCCTACTTCAACTTATCTGTCTAATCTTTGAGCACCTATTGCCAACTTTTTAATAGATTCTTTAGCCTTATCAAGTTTTTTGCAAAGCACTAAATTCCTTTTCTTTGAGTAATTTAATCAAATTATCTTTTTCACAAACTATCATGCTCAAGAAATTTAACTTTGTCAAGTAAGGCATTTTTCTCATCCACAAAATCAAAAGCATGCTTGGGTCACAAGAGATATTATTTCATCAATATGCATAGCATCATGCTCATTCTCTTTTAAGCAAGCAAGTTTATTGAAGTAAAACTTATTTTACTAATAAACAATTGTATTTCTGTTTTAAGTACAACATAACTTAGAACTAAGTTTTTCTAAAATCATTTTGCATATTTTCAAATAGCTATCGAACAATTCATTATAAGAAAGAGGTTCTAGAGTTACCTCATTCATTTTGTCATCCTCTTTGTCACTATGAGCCAATGAAGACAAAAATTGGCCACTTCTTCATTATCACTCCCACTTTTGCTTTCATCGCTATCATCCCAAGTAGCTTTCATTTGCTTCTCTTTGGATTTCTTGGATGATTTGAAGAAAGGACAATCGTTCATTAATGACCCGCTTCTTTGCATCATAAGCATATTATCTCTCATTCCCTTTTTGCTCTTTTCACCTTTTGACTCTTTTTGGTTGGAGAGATGCTTCTTGAATTGCTTCTTTCTCTTGATGAAGTTCTTATACTTACGTGAAAGATAGGCAACATCATCTTCATCTTGGGAGTCAACTTCTAAAGAGATGGTCTTTAAAGCTATACTCTTTTCTTTCTTTTTCTTCTAATCCTCCATGTTTTTCTTGATCTTTATATCATGCGTCAACAACGAGCCCATGAGTTCATCAATGAAGAGAGATTTGAGAACCTTTGCCTCTTGAATGACGATGAATTTAGGCTCCCATTGTTTAGACAAAGACCACAATAGCTTCTTTATCTTCTCAAGATTTGAGTACTTTTTCCCAAGTCCTTCTAAAGTGTTGACAATGTTAGTAAATCTAATAAACATATCGGAAATAGCTTCATTTTCATCAATTTTAAACATTTCATATTGATGAACTAATATGCCAATTTTTGTTTCTTTTACTTGACTAGATCCTTCATGAGTAATTTCTAATTTATCCCATATCTCTTTAGCGATTTTGCAAATAGACACTCTATTATACTCAACTTCATTCAAAGTACAAAATAAGCAATTAATAGCTTTGGCATTTAAAGAGCATGCTTTCTTTTCATTTATTGACTATCCTTCCTTAGGTTTTATAGTGCTAACACCATCAACATCTTTTGTTGGAATTTTAAAACCTTCCTCAACAATATCCCATAAATCATAATCAATAAAAAACAAGAAAAATCTCATTCTATTTTTCCAATAACTATAATTAGTACCATTAAAGAAAGGAGGCTTTGTAATAGATTGACTATCGGTAAAAGGGATAAAACCTAAAGTTGCCATAGCTAAAAAACAATTAAGTTTATCAAGAAATAAATATTTCAAGAAGAGCAACTTGCTCTGATACCAATTATTGGATCGATATGGCAACCCTATAGGGGGTGAATAGGGTTTAATTAAACTTTTTTTTCTAAATTAACCCAATTAAACTAATTAATACACTTTTTATAAATAATAAGAAAAATTCAAATTATGCAACAAATAAGATAACAAAAGATGTGATAATTTAGTTCTATCAAATTTTAACAAATAAATAAGAACAAACTAAAATATATAATAAGAACCTAAGACTCGAGAGAGCTAGGTTAAAATCTAGACTCGAGAGAGTAAGATTAGAACTGCATAAGCAAGAGATAAGGACTTAGAGATAAACTCTGTTTGCCAACCTGAATCGCATGCATCCTAGAGATAGGCATGATATTATGTGGTCGCCTTATTTGTGTGTGTCATTGTGTCATCGCATAAAAAGAATAGAGGCTTATGTGTAGGTTCTATAGACTTATCGCATATATCACATGCGTTCTAACATTAGAAGCCGTAGCATTCGCATCGAGAGATGGTTTACTATTGTATGTGTGTCGCATGATCGCAAAGCATGAACGCATCCCAGAAAGTGTTAACCGAAACCCTTCTCAACCCGTTCACCGCATACTCATCGTATCTTCCATTTTATCAACTC
>NC_052354.1:19682049-19834198 GCF_009727055.1 Benincasa hispida
GACTTCCGCAAAATAGTGTGCTAATGGTAATTTTCCTAATTTCTTTGTAGACTCTCAATCTCTGACGAATTACGACCTGGAGATTGAGAGGACGTTCAGACGAAGACTAAGAGACAACCGCCAATAACAAGACAGAACTCCAAGAATGGCGGAACAACTGGTAGAAAGGGCCGCGAACGTGAACAATATAATGGCAAACCCCATCCTTCTGGCAAATTACCACAATAGACCCATTCGGGACTATGCGTCGCCCAACCTCTATGATTTCTCTCCAGGAATCATAATGCCAACGTTAGATGGATCGAGGTTTGAAATGAAGTCGGTAATGTTGCAAATGATCCAGGCTGCAGAACAATTCGGAGGATGGCATGGCGAGGACCCGCACGCCCACCTCCTGAGCTTCATAGAAATCTGCAACACTTTTGTGTTCCCGAATATTTCTACCGAAGAACTTCGACTAACTCTATTTCCATTTTCTTTGTGTGATCAGGTGAGAAAATGGGCATACTCTCTCGAACCGGGAGAGATAACTTCGTGGGAACAAGTGGTGGAAAATTTTATGAAGATTATATTTCCCACCAACTAAGAATACTAGGAGAAGGAAATTAATAATAAATTTTGAACAAGAAGATGACGAATTGCTCAACGATGCTTGGTCGAGGTTTAAGCAGCTGGTAAGAGACTGTCCGCATAATGGCTTACCAGACTGTCTGCAGATGGAGATTTTTTACCAAGGACTGAATCCCTCTTCGAGACTGCTTCCAATACGGCAGTAGCTGGTGGTCTACGTGACAAAACATATGAGGAGGTAAAAAGTATACTTGATCGCATTTCCAAAAATCACGAGGATTGGCGAGAAAGCGATCAAAGGTTAATAATTAAAGATAATGATGCGAATAACGGGGCCATCGCATCCCTACAAAGCAAGATGACTGCGATGATGAGTTTGATACAAG
This sequence comes from Benincasa hispida, assembly GCF_009727055.1. NCBI lineage: Eukaryota > Viridiplantae > Streptophyta > Magnoliopsida > Cucurbitales > Cucurbitaceae > Benincasa > Benincasa hispida. The sequence goes on from NC_052354.1 coordinate 19,683,006, forward strand.
GCATCGCAATTAACAGCACGAGAGCGAAGAAAGGGCAGGTCAACGCAATTGCTTAAACGATTGCAAGTTGTGTCATTTGTGGAGATGCTCATTCGATGGAAGAATGCCCAGAAAATCCGTAATCGGTATGCTTCATGAAAACTAATCCCTACTCTGACACATACAACCCTGGGTGGAGAAATCACCCAAATTTCGCGTGGAAAAATCAGTAACAAAGCTTTCGATCTATGGCACAAAAAGGACGACCACCCGGATTTTTCCCATGGAATGATAGTCAGATGAGCAATCATGTCAGTAGTTTGCAATCATTGCAATCTTCTTCCTTAGAGAGCTTGCTGAAGCAGTACATTGAGAAAAACGAATTAGTGCTTCAAAATCAAGCAACATCCATTTGAAACCTCGAAATTCAGATGGGACAAATTGCGGGCAAGCTGAAAAATAAGTCGCAAGGAGCACTGCTGAGCTCAACTGAGCTTCCTCGCAACGCTAGGGGTATCGAGAAGGAAAAATGCTTAGCAGTCTCTGTGCTAAGCGACAAAATGACTGCAGAAGAAAGGGAGGAACCCATCGTGACCAATTTGAATGCCGGGGGTGATAACCGACGACCCTGCGTGAACCTAATAGTTTAGAGAAGCCTGAGGAAAGAAAACAGACCCTAAGTTGCGTTATCACCCTTAAGCTCTAGATCTTGAGACAGAAAAAGTCCACAACAACCACCAATTGACTCCGCCACAAAAGACTGAAAGAGGAACCAAAAATTGCAGAACAAAAAACATCGCAATAAGGGGGACTGCAGCGCAAAATGCATGATCCACAAAAATGTCGTGAACCCTAGGATCTTCACTATCTCATGCTCTATGGAGGACGTCTACAGTGGCCAAGCACTATGTGATCTTGGGGCAAGTTAAACATAATGCGCTATCAATCTTCAAACAATTGAATGCCGAACTCTTGCCCAACAAAGAAACTCTCCTGCTCGCGAATAGATCCGATAACCCTGACAGAAGAGTTGAAAAAATGTCGAATTTCTCAATGATAATATTCTACTCGGTCAAGACTTCTCATTTTGGATTATAAAAGCGGAACGAAGATGCGCCCATCATAATTGGGACGACCATTCCTTTCGACGGTTGCGGCCCAAATTATGTAGCAAGGTGGGAGATTATTAATGAAATTCATGGGGAAAAACTCCGGATTAAGGATAGATCCCAGAGGACCAAAGAAAGAGAGAAAAACACCGTGAACATGAAAAACCAAGCGAAAATACATGGTCTGGTCTTATTCAAATGACGCAACTCATCAGAGGACGGCAGGTTTGTGAAGCTATCACTTTGCTCGATCAATACTTCTCCACTACCTTCGAAATTTTTTCACTTTTTTCAATCCTAATCTATCCTTATTTTACCTATTGCATTTCAAATCAATATATAATATAAATAAAAAAAAACTTATTGTTTTTGTTTAAATCATTTGACCCTCTCTTTTATTCTGTTTACAATGATTAAGGCACATGGATTTGCGGAGGATGTTTCAAGAAGAAGCAACTTATCTCATTCCGTCACTGCAATCCAAAGAAGATAGATCATCGCAAAGAAAGATTCATCAATACACAATGCAGGCGACAACGCAAATTTGGGGGTTGTATTCTTCCTTCACTTTATTTCAAATTTTGCACTATCGCATCGCATTTTAGTTTTAAAAGTTTTAACACTGCATCTTCTTTAATTACCACAATCATTTGACATGGATAAATTTAGTAAGTTACCGCATGCTGTCTCTTTACCAATTATGATTTTAATGATGAAAAACATACTTCTATTCCTTTCGTATATACTAGAGTCAACTTAATTTTAAGATAGTTACCTCATGAAATATTTCTAGAAGTTAGGAGTCTGCTAGCTTTCTTTCAAACTCTCTTTACGAAGCTTTCTCCGAACATCGCATGACTTCTTTCAATCTTTTGGCAATGAGGACATTGCCACATTTTAAATTTGGGGGTGAGGTATTTATTTTCGACCTTGCTATTTTGAAAAAAAAAAAGAAAAAAAATAGAGAATAAGAAAAGAAGGAAAATAACAACTCCACTGTCAACGCAATGGAAAATTCATATTGATAAGAGTTAAGTTGCCGTAGTTGGATGTTCGCATGACACACGTGGGGGCAAGACAAAACGAAAGTAAGTTGCTATATAATGACCGCAACTCCGCTGCCAAGTAAGTAAGAGTTTAATCTGAGAAAGAACGCATTACTCGTAGTTAGATGTCCACATGACACATGTGGGGGCAAGCCAAAACGAAGGCAAGGCACTTGGATCAGTGCAAGGTCAGAAAAAAAATAATAATGTCAAGACATATGCAAGGATAAAATCATTTAACACCCTAGTGAAAAAGTTTTCTTTTTTAAATAAATCATGCGATGTCCCGAAATTTAGTAAAGTCCTTTTGAAGGTTAAACTTGCGGTCCCTAGGTCTTAGAAATATTTTAAGAAGAGACATGAGTAAGACTTAAGGAAATTTTGGTGTATAAGAGCTAAATGAGGTATCCTTGAGAAATCTAGGAAAAGAGAATTGCGGTCGACTTACTAAAGGAACTCTTTAGCTTATGCTTAAGGACAAGCATTGTTTAAATTTGGGGGTGTGATAACGGGCAGAAATGCATGTTATAATAGTGCTAAGTTCTTAAACAATGCTAGCTTGCGTTGATAAAACATGTTAGATTGTGTCCAAAAAGCATCAAATTCATAATATTGTGGTCGCATGCATTCATCGCATAGAAACAATTGATTTTTGTATTTTTATGCAGAATATGCGTTGACGCAAGGCAAAAAGAGCGATAACAGGAAATCATTAGTCGAGCACAGTATTACCGCAAGGCTTTGCGGTGATTTGTGTTCACAAACATCTGCTCAAGAAGGACTGCCGCAAAGAGCCGACGCAACTTGGTGGGCGCATCCGGATGAAAGGTATAATTAATCACGATGGGACAGAAAGTTGATGATGGTCGAATCCGAATTAAGTTGACAGCCGCTAACGATAACAAGTACATTCAGCTTTTCGGTGACAAATATTTGGCGCATCAGTCAGAGAATTAAAGCCATCTCATCTGTGCAATCATAAGAGAGAAGCCACCTTTCACCTGAAGCTCTATAAATATCAAAGACATCCTTTAGAAAAGGGGTTCGGAAGTTCCGATGTTCACCTGTTCACCAATTTAAGAGCTTTAGCCGTGTTCATAGTTTCTTTTTTTTTTTTTTAAGGCAGAGCAAGAGAAGAGTAGAGATGCCGGAGATCGCTCAGGGAAACTTGAGAGAGAACCCTGAGGCGTAAAGCAGAGAGCGGGCCAATTCTTACGAGAGTGAGATTATCTTTTGAACACGAGTAGAAAAGATAGTGTAAAAGCCTGGGAAGCAAGAGATTGCTACCAGGCTCTTTATTTGATTCTTGTATTTTTGTTTTATACTTCATCTTTATATTTATACAATGGAAGTTCTTATTCTACACCTGTTCACTCTCTTAGCACGCATGAGTAGCTAAACTAGTCAAATGGGTTGAAAAGAACTAAGCTAACATGACCTAGGATTTTCATTACTTGCGATTATCTTGTTGTATGCTGTGCCAAAAATCCCTTTAAAGCTACTCGAGAGAGAGTCTAAAGAAAGAACCTAAGACTCGAGAGAGCTAGGTTAGAATCTAGACTCGAGAGAGCAAGATTAGAACTGCATAAGCAAGAGATAGAAACTTAGAGATAAGCTCTGTTTACCAACCTGCATCGCATGTATCCTAGAGATAGGCATGATATTATGTGGTCGCCTTATTTGTGTATGTCATTGTGTCATCGCATAAATAAGAATAGAGGCTTATGTGTAGGTCCTATAGACTTATCGCATATATCGCATGCGTTCTAGCATTAGAAGTTGTAGCATTCGCATCGAAAGATGATTTACTATTGTATGTGTGTTGCATGATCGCAAAGCATGAACGCATCCTAGGAAGTGTTAGCCGAAACCCTTCTCAACTGTTCACCGCATACTCATCGTATCTTCCGTTTGATCAACTCTTTTCGAACTCCGCCGCATTTGTTTATTTTCATTACTGCAAACAACAACCTCAATAACTATTGATTTATTTGGTTACTACAAAGTTTTCCTAAAAATTACCACCGCAACCTGTTTTCCCAAGTCCCTGAGTTTGACCCTGGACTTACCAGGAAATTTAGTGGGGTTTACACTTGGATTCCACTGAGAAAACTTGAGTGCTCAATGCATTTTCACCATCGTATTTCATCCATAATTCCACATCATAAAATAACGCATCATTTGGGCCCTAAGGGGTACCCATGTTTTGGAGGGAGTGAGAAGATAGACCAATGTGGGTTCAGTGGACATCCTACGTGCGTGCCGCAGCCGTCCGTACAGTCGGTGTGGTATGGCACGTGTGTGTGTGATGATTATTTTTAATAAAAAATATTATTTTATTATTTTATTAATCGAAAAAAGGGGGAAACGGTCCGTTCGTCTGCCCATCTTGTTCTTTTTTGTCCACACACGTTTTGTGGTGGAGCGCTCTTCTCGCTTCCTATAATTCGACGTTTGAGGCCTATAAAAGGCGAAGCCTTCAGAAGTTCGTAACACAGAATTCATTTATTCATTCCCTATTTCATTTTCCTCTCATCCACTATCTTAGCTTTTCAAGCAGTGAGTTTAGAAAGGGCGTACGTTTCGGTCGATAACGGTACATTTCTGATCAATTTTCATTTGACTTTTTTATCCTGGGGACGACGTGGCAATTTTCAGACCTGCTTGTACACTTGGGAACCGTCCATTCCAGTTCGACTGAACAACAGATAAAAGAAGCTGTTGACTGAGAGGAGAAAGACTTTCTATGTAAGAATTTGATTTTACATGGTTTGACTGATGATCTGTATGACTACTACAGTACAATAAAGACAGCGAATGAGGTCTGGATGCCCTGCAAAAGAAGTATGATACCGAGGAGGCCGGTCGATGAAATATGTGGTTAGCCATTATCTCAAGTTCCAGATGACGGATGATAAATCCGTGGAGGCCCAATCCTATGAACTTTAGAAGATAGCCCTCGAGATAATTACCGAAGGTATATCTCTAAACGAACAATTCCAAGTTGCTGTTATTATTGATAAACTGCCCCCTTTGTGGAAGGACTTTAAGAACACTTTGAGGCATAAGACCAAGGAGTTCTCCTTGGAGAGTCTTATAACCCGGCTAAGGATCGAGGAGGAAGCCTGGAAGCAGGACCAGAGAGAGGAGGTGAGCGTAGTACCTAGGAAACTCGCCTCTGTCGTGGTAAAACCTGACAAAAAATCTAAAGGGACAAAGAGGAAAGGTCAGAACCGTGACTCCAGCAACCAGAACCAATAGAAAAAACAGAAGCCCCCTTTAGGAGAAACGATACAGTTCCTCTGCTTTAATTGTAATAAACCTAGGCACATGGCTAAGAACTGTAGGAACAGGCGTCGCCTTGCTGGTCAGGTGAACCTGACAGAAGAACCTTACGAGCAATTTGTTAAGGGCCATCACATTGTTGACTGGTTATATTCAATGGACACAAAAATATATCTATAGTACGAAGAGTGCAGTTATCAGTCTTTAGTGGAGTGACCGACAGTTAATGGATGTTGAGTAATTCAATTAAAGAAGTTTAATTAATTATTCAAGTGTCATTGGAGCTTCAATCTATAGGTCCATAAGGTCCCATTTGTAGCACAACAGGGCTATTAAGAATTAATTTTTGGATTAATTTGAATTATTCAAATTAATTAAGGGAATTAATTACATGTGGTATAATTAATTTAATTAGAATGTATTTGATACATTATAATATAAAGTTTCTTGAGGGGAATAATATTTGAATATGATTCAAATATTAATTATATGAATGAGCTTCATATAATTAAATTTAGTATAAATTCGATTTATATTAAATATCATACACGTATGAGAGAAATAAAACTATATGTTATATTGTATTTGATACAATAGAAACTATATGCTATGTGTTATATTTTATATAACATATCGTTATATATATATAATAAATTAGTTATTATATATTTATATTTAATAATTAAATTAAATTAAATTTTAATTTATATTTAAATTTCAAAATTAAAGGGAAGGAGTTACAACTTCCACCCCTTAATTTTCTCTCATCGGACTGGGAGTGGGGGTTACCAAGAGATGATCTTCTTCTCTCTAGTTTCTTATGCAAAGTATTGGCAGATCTCTTGTTTTCTCTCCCACTGGATACATAGACAGAAAAATCCTCTCTCTAAAAAATTATAAAAAAAAAAAATAATAATCTCTCTCCCAAAGTACACAGAACCCACTCCTCATATAACTCTCATTCTCTACAGAGAATAGAGAGGAAAATCTTGTGGCGATGGCCATTGTAATTTATTGTTCGTGATCGTTCATGGAGAGGAGATCGTGAGAAGGTTTGGCTTCAAGGGTAAGTTCAGGTCTCTAACTCTTCTTCCTCCTCTGATCGCATGCTATAAATTTAATGTTTATGCATAATTATCTGTACTGTAAATTAAATTATATGAAAATCTAAAATTGATCCAATCCCGCTTCCACAATTGAATTTCATAATTCCTTCAATTATTATCAGAATAGAGGTTCTTGGTCTCAATTTCAATTTTTCAAATTGAAATTTTCAGTTTAATTGGTGAGTTGCATTCTATAATATTGTTCATGTTGATGAATATGTATGGACTGTATGTGGTTTGCAATCGTGGATGTTTCGGGATTGAACCTTTTAAATTTACAGTTTTATTTTACAAATTTGATTTGTAAGGGCTCGTTGTTTTGGGTATAATTCATGTTATAGAGTTTGTAATTTGTTTTGTCTTGAGTCGTTCATGAATTTTTCGTTGTTTTTTTTTTTTGGAGAAAACAAGGCCCAAATCGGAGAAAAATCTAAGGTTTTTACGTCTGTATAGTGGCTATTGTATAATAGTGTTGTAATGTTGTGCCCTATTGTTGCAACGCTGCGAAGAGCGAAACGGAAAACTTTTCCATGGTGTTGTAATGCTAGGTCACAACATTGCAACGCTTCGAGATAGAATAATTTTTACGGTTCACATGTAGTTTGTTTTGTGGTTCAGCTGCTTTGCGTCTGGTTCGCTTGGTTCGAGCGGTTCGTGGGCAGTTCGGGTTTTAAGCGATCCGGTTCGTGGCGATTCAAGGTCTGGTTCATCTGTTTTGAACAATTTATGCAATTATTTGATGTAATAGTTAGCTTTTCCATTAACTAAATTAATATAAAGGTTATATTAATTGAATTAATTGCTTAGGAGTCTAATCCTGGCGCAAGAATGATTGTTTAAATTATGCATTTGATGTATGGTTATTATTATTTATATATATCATAATGTACCATATAGTAAAATCTCACCATAGTTTATACATTATTCATGTATCATATTATATTATAAATGTTATAATATATAGTTGCATGATTTAATTTTATAGCATGCTCATGCATCATATAATATAAATGTTATAATATATGTTTGCATGTATTAATAACATTATCATGTATCATTTATATTATAAGAGTTATAATATATGGTTGGATGTATGTATAAAGGTTGTGTTGTTAATTTCATTACTTTAGTATATAATTGCTATGTATGTTTAGTAATGAAATTGAGATTGCATGAAGCATGAAATTACTTTAGGTTATTTTATAATTGTTATAATTTACCTAAGTATGTTTTCACATGCAATGATTGGTTTTAATTTATTTCATCATTTTATAATTGCTATAATTAAATGAAATTAGAAATTAAAATCGATAATTAAGAATTGCATGCAAACTTAGGTTCAAATCATTTTTAAAATAATTTAAAAATTTTATTCACATAAACCTAAGATCACAAAATTTCTAATGAGATTAAAAATTAGTTTAATATTTTAATCAGTTTAATAGGATTAAATTGGTTTTAATTAAAAGATTAAAATTGTAGCAAACGTATCTATAAGGGACCTTTTGTCTAAGGCTAGTTCTGTCTAAGCTGGGGTATTTAAGTTGACAGAAACGAAACACCCCTACCTGGGAACTGACTTGGAAATGTGAACTAGATAGATTTGCTACAAGCATGCAATTGTTTGATGAACATTAATCAAAGTTTAATAAACATTAATCGAAGTTGTTTAACCATCCAAAGTAAATGTTACTTACTTTTGGGCATATTTAAACAGTCACTTAGTAAAAATAAGTAGTCATATTTTTCTAAGTTGAATAACCCTAGGTAAAACAGTCAGTGGGAGGAAAATAGAATCTAAAATGAGGCGTTACAAGAAAATGTTAAACTAGTTAACACTTTCTAGACCGAACAATGGTGACTAATAGTTATAGTAATAAGGAGTTATTCTTTATATTGGTTGAGATTGTCTCATTTCAGTGAAGGGATACCTGATCACCTTACAGTGGCTTTTACCCTGACTCACTGAAATATCATTGCAAAATAGATATCACATAGAGTTCATTAAATTATTTTGCTAAATTTGATTGGTTTTTCCAAATGGATAATGATTGAATACAAATATAAATAAATTGTATGTTCCAGTAAATTTCATAATGACTTGCATAACACTAAATTTACTCTTCGTTGACAAACTTACCGACAAAAATTACATTGCATGGAAAAACACACAATATTAATCATTGATGACCTAAGATTTGTCCTAATGGAGGATTGTCCTCCTATTCCTGCTCAAAATGCTCCTCAAAATGTTTGAAAGACATATGAGTGTTGGGTATGGGCAAATGAAAAGGCCTGAGCGTACATCTTGGCAAGCCTTTTTGATATCTTGGCCAAGAAGCATGAGCCCATGCTCACTGCCCTTGAGATCATGGAGTCCCTGTGGGGAATGTTTAAACAACTGTCCTTTCAACTCAGACAAGATGTGCTTAAATTCATCTTCAATACTTACATGCAACAAGGGACATCTGTTCGAGAACACATTCTCAACATGATGGTCCACTTTAATGTGGATGAGATAAACAGGTCTGTCATTGATGAGGCCAGACAGGTTAGCTTCATCTTGGAAACTTTACCTGGAAGTTTCCTACAATTTTGTAGCAATGTTGTTATGAATAGATTGATTATAACCTAACCACTTTATTCAATATGTTGTAGACTTTCCAATTCTTGATGAAAATCAAAGAACAGAAAGGTGAGGCAAATGTTGCCTCATCATCTAAGAGGTTCTACAGAGGTTCGACCTCTTGAACTAAGTTTGTACCTTCTTCTTCTGGCACCAAAAAGTAGAAGAAGAAGAAATGTGGAAAAGGGAAAACTAACCAACTAGTTGCCACCCAGAGGGACAACAGATCCAAGGCTACAAAGGAAATTTATTTTCATTACAACCAGCAGGGACACTAGAAGAGGAATTGTCCCAAATACTTGACAAAAAAGAAGAAGGTCAAGCAAGGTAAATATGATGTACTTGTTTTGGAGACTTGTTTAGTGGAGAATGATGATTCAGCCTGGATAATAGATTTAGGCGCCACTAACCATGTTTGTTCTTTACTTCAGGAAATTAGTTCCTGGCGGCAACTAGAGATCGGGGAGATGTTGATGCGTGTGGGAACTAGGCCCGTCGTCTTAGCTACATCAATGGGAGGACTTTGACTTTGTTTATAGAAATCGTATATTATACTAGATAATGTATATGTGGTTTCAAGTTTGAAAAAAAAAATCTTATTTCTACAAAATGCCTATTAGAATAAAAATATTATGTTTCATTTGATGTAAATAAAGTGTTTGTGTTACAAAAAATGGTGTATATATTTGTTCTGCAAATCTCAAAGATAATCTTGTTGTGCTAAAACCGTTAGCAACTAAACCACTCCTTAATACTGAATTGTTTAAAACTGCGATAAATCAGAATAAAAGACAAAAGATTTCCCCTAAGAAAAATACCCATCTTTGCACCTAAGATTAAGACACATAAATCTCAATAGGATTGAGAGATTGCTAAAAATTGGACTTCTATGTGAGCTAGAAGAAAGTTCTTTACTTGTATGTGAGTCATGCCATGAAGGCAAAATGACTAAAAGACATTTTACTGGAAAAGGTCATAGAGCCAAAGAACCCTTGGAACTTATACACTCAGACCTCTATGGTTTGATGGATGTTAAGGCAAGAGAAATGCTTGAATATTTCATCACTTTTACTGATGATTATTCTAGATATGGGTATGTTTATTTAATGCAACATAAGTCTAAAGCTTTTGAAAAGTTCAAAAAGTTTAAAGCTGAAGTTGAAAATGTAAGAGTATATCAGCATGCAACGGAAGCAACAAGGATCAATAAGCATTCTAATCCATTAATTTTGGTTGTAAATAAAGCATGCTCGTACAATAATAAGAGGGTTTCAAATAATACCTTTGTAGAACCTCTTAAAACTCGAATTCAACTGCAAATCTTCTCCAATTCTTATTGTGAACCACCTCAAGATCTTTCCTACTATTCTCTAGAGCTTTATATTGAGTTGTGGGACTCAAAAGAAGCTTGAATTAAGGGAATTTGGAGAAGAACACACTGTTGCACCTATTTGAAGAACACCTTTTTCAACTCAATTTTTTTTTGTAAAAATTCAACTGATGCATCCTCAATTTCCACTTCATTCTTCTCTATTTATTGCAGGACTATCATGCAATAAAGAAGCCTGCATGAGATGTAGCTCATGCTTGGAGAATTGAAGTAATGATTTTTTTGTGAGCTATTTGTTTATGAAAGTGGTGTTTTCCAACTTTTCATTTACCAATCTTTTTCAATTTTGTGTTTTATAAATTGTTTTCTAAAATCAATTTAGTTTTCAAGAATAAAAACTTTATTAATTTTACAAAATTAATTTTCTAATAAAATTATTAATAAATAATTAATTAAAAAAATTCTAATTAATTTAAAATCAAATATTAAATTAATTTTGCACAAATTACACCTTCATGAATTTAATATTTAAATCATATTAAATATTAATTAAATTCTCCAAATCTGTTTAATTCCAAAATTAAATGCGTAATTATATCTCATATAATTACTAATTCCCTTAATTTTAATTTGAACGTTTCAAAATAACTTATCACGCTACTCTAAATCTAATCCATTTACGAGCTAGTAGGGGGACCTCGTGGACCTACAGATCATGGACTCCAACTCTTCGAGATTAATTAGCTAAACTCTTTACACCAAATTAACCCTCATTCATTAACTAATGGGTCACTCCACTAAAGTCCATAGTTGCTGTAGATATATTATGTCTACTAGATATAACTATGATCAGTAAGTTAACCCTTCACAGGTTGTTTATAATAACGGCTAGGTCAAATGTCTATTTTACCCCTGAGATTACCTCTTGTTCTTTAAGTTCCACTGTTCCTCTAATGAACAGTTGGTTTGTGATCCAATCAACAAACCAAGTCCCTCTAAAGCCAATGAGAGGGTGGGGTCCCTTATTCAAGATCCGAAGTCAACACTTAAGGGAATAACCTCTCTACTATCCCTAAAAGCGGTAGGAGTGAATTCCATCTTGCACCTTATGTCCCCAACTATTTGCCCAGTTTTACCCCTGAAATGGAGGTTTATTGAACCGACGATATTGAGCCAACCCTCACCTATGCAAATCTAAGGATAATCCCGAATAAAGAGGAGTTCATAGTTACTTTAAGCTTAAGGTCAAGTTACCTAGGTCATCACTTTGAAATAGTCAGTCTTAAATAGTAAACAACGTTATAAAGTAAGAGTGACTGATTTCGTGATCCGATCTTGCACAAACCCATTGCACAGGACGCCCCCACTCCTCATGTCATAAAATGTACGAATTAGGATCATATCGTTTGTAGCACTGGTTCTAAGGATTTGATCTATATAGGATACATAGACTCTAATTTCTAGATTGATAAGGATTCTAGAAAATCCACATCAGGATCAGTGTTCAGCCTTAATGGAGGGGCAATAGTCTAGCGAAGCACCAAGCAACGAAGCATTGCTAATTCCACTATGAAGGCTGAGTACGTAGCAGCTTGTGAAGCTGCTAAGGAAGCTGTGTGGCTCAGGAAATTCCTGACTAATCTGGAAGTTGTTCCAGACATGTCTAAGCCCATCAACCTTTATTGTGATAATAGTGGTGTTGTGACTAATTTCCGAGATCCTAGGAGTTACAAGCATGGGAAGCACATAGAGCAGAAGTACCATATCATGTGGGAGATTGTGTATCGAGGGAACGTGATCGTTACACAATTAGCTTTGGCGTACGACGTTGTTGATCCATTTACAAAGGCCCTGACGACTAAGGTGTTTGAGGGTCATCTGCAGAGTATGAGTCTACAAGACAAACCACATCTAGTCTAGGGCAAGTGGGAGATTTTGTACTGGGTGTATCTTATGCCCTAACTTACTATTTTGTGTACTTTTATTAGTGTGACATTTATGATGTATACCCCATTAGCTTTAGGACAAGTGAGTTATGATTGTGGTTGATGCCCTAAATCTCATGGGTCATGTAGTTTGTAATTGTAATGTAGAAATAATTTTATTTATTTAATAAACTATGAGATATTTTGTTCGACATTTTGTGACATTAGTCCACAAAACCAATAAACTAACATTTATGGTTATCTTCTATAGCTTAAACATGTATATAGAGAAATATAGATGACTCATGTTTAAGTGATAACCTAAATGGTTTGTAATAGATGGATAAGACTGGATGTCTTATCCTAGTGACACTACGAATACGGCTTGCTTTGTAGATGTTACAATTATTGTAAAGTGCTACAAATGATTTGATCCTAATCATTCATGTAGAGACACGTGAGCGAGGGTATTATACAAAAGGGTTTGTATAAGATCGGACCACGAAATGAATAGTCTCATTATATAACTCGTTATACCAGGATGATAATATGTGACATGACTTGAATCCTAAGTGAGTTGTGAACTCCTACTTATGAAGGCAGTTCTTTGATTTGTATGGGTGAGTGTGGTCAGATTGCTGACTCAATAAGCCTACCATTTTGGAGACTCGTCTTATTGGGGAGTTGGGAACACAACTACACAAGACGGAATTAACTCATTTAAGGGTTGATTCCGAGGCTTGAACAATGTGGCGCCACACCCCTCTTGGAGAGATTTGGTCATATTTGGACTATGACTTATTGTTCATTAGAAGGATCAGTGGTACTTAAGGAGCTAAATGTAACTACAGGGGCAAAATGGTAATTTTGGCCAAACTATACTTACGAGCAATTTGTGAATGGTTGTCGCATTGACTGGTTTATCCAATAGACACAAAAATATATTTGTAATGCAAAGAGTGCAGTTGTCAGTCTTTAGTGGAGTGATCGACAATTAATGGATGTTGAGTAATTTAATTAAAGAAGTTAAATTAATTATTCAAGTACTATTGGAGCTTCAATCTACAGGTTCATAAGGTCTCCTCTATAGCTCAACAGGGTTATTGAGAATTAATTTTAGATTAATTTGAATTATTTAAATTAATTGAGGGAATTAATTATATATGATGTAATTAATTAACTTAATTATATATGATATAATTAATATAATGTATTTGATACATTATAATATAAAGTTTATTGAGAGGAATTAAATATTTGAATATGATTCAACTATTATTTATATGAATGAGCTTCACATAATTAAATTTGGTATAAATGTGATTTATATTAAATACCATACACGTATGAGAGAAATAAAACTATAAGTTATATTGTATTTGATAATGTATAAACTATAGGTTATGTGTTATACTTGATATAACATATTTATTTATTAATCAAATTCAATTTATTTCAAATTTAACTTTAAATTTCAAAATTAACTCCCTCCCCTTAATTTTCTCTCATCAGACGTAGGAGTGGGGGTTACCGGAGATGATATTCTTCTCTCCAGTTTCTTATGCAGAGTGTTGGCAGATCTTTGGTTTTCTCTCCCACTGGATACACAGAAAGAAAAATCCTCTCTGTAAAAAAAAAGGAAAAAAAAAAAAAAAAACCTATCTCCCTCTCCCAAAATACACAGAGCTCACTCCTCATGTAACTCTTATTCCCTATACAGAGAATATAGAGGAAGATCTTGTGGTGGTGGCCATTGTGGTTTCTTGTTCGTGATCGTTCGTGGAAAGGAGATCGTGAAGAAGGTTTTGGCTTTAAGGGTACGTTCAGATCTCTAACCCTTCTTCCTCCTCTGATTTAAAGCATGTTATAAATTTAATGTTTATGCATAGTTATCTGTACTGTAAATTCAATTATGTGAAAATCTAAAATTTGGCCGATCCCACTTCCGCAATCGAAATTCACAATTCCTTCATTATTCTACACAACAAAATAGTATAGCATAACGTAAAAATAGAACTCTTAAGGAGATGATGAATGGTATGTTGTTAAGTTCTAGATTATCTGATAACATATAGGGGGAAGGTGTGCTTTCTGCCTGTTTTATTCTTAACAGAGTACCTCACAAGAAATTGGATAAGACACTTTATGAACTCTGGAAAGGATATACACCTAATCTCTCTTACCTAATTGTGGGGATGTTTGGCTAAGGTACCATATCCTGTATTAAAAAAACCTACGGTTGGATCTAAAACTGTTGATTGTGTGTTTATTGGTTATGCACAAGATAGTGTTGCATATAAATTTATGCTTGAATGATAGATCTGTATATGAATATAGGGATGCAAAAAAATTTTTAGCATGTTTTTCCATTGAAAAAGGGAAACACTGAATCTGTTAGAATGACTAATTGTGAGAATGGTTCTATTTCCATGTCTTCCTTGTCTATGCATGAAACAAGAAATAATATAGATTCTAGTAGTATGTCTGACAATGTAGATATTAGCACCACGGATAGAGTGCATGATATAGAACCTAGAAGAAGTAAGAGACAGAGAATTGAGAAAAAATTTGGTCCTAATTTTTTACTAGTTTTTTAGACAAATGATATTGATTATCAGTTTGCATATATGTATCTAATAGATGAGGATCCTAAAACTTACTAAGAAGCTTTAAGTTCTGCAGACTCTAGCTTATGGAAGGAAGCTATTAAGAGTGAACTGGATTCTCTAATCATGAATAAACCTTGGAACGTAGTAGATCTTCCAAAAGGAAGTAAACCTATTAAATGAAAATGGATTTTAAAAAAGAAAATGAGGTCAGATGGTTCAGTTGAAAAGCTAGATTGGTACTAGTAAGGTATACACAAAAACAAGGTATTGACTACTCTGACACGTATTCCCCTGTAACAAAAATAGCTACAATTAGAACCTTGATTGTACTAGCTGCTATCCACAGACTTCTAATTCACTAAATGGATGTAAAGACAGCATTCCTCAATGGTGATCTAGAAGAAGAAATCTATATGGTACAGCATGAAAGCTTTACAGTTGCCGGTCAGGAAAACAAAGTATGTAAACTAAAAAACTCTCTTTATGGTCTTAAACAAGCTCCCAAACAATGGTATGAAAAATTCAATGATACTTCGATAAACAATGGGTTTAAGGTAAACTCCTCAGATACGTGTATTTATTCAAAGATGTTTGGAGTTGAGTGTGTGATTATGTTTGTTTGTTGATGATATGCTCATCTTTGGAACAAACATAGAAACGATATGTAATACAAAATTTTTATTATCTTCACATTTCGAAATGAAAAATTTAGGGGAAACTGACTTAATACTTGGTGTTAAGATAAGAAAAACTGAAAATGGTTTTTCTCTGTGTCAATCACACTACATTGAAAAATTACTAAAGAAGTTTGACTATTTTAATGATCCTCCTGCAAGAACTTCTTATGATGCTAGTATAAGTCCTAAGAAAAATAAAGGTGATTGGTTATCTCAATCTGAATATGCAAAGATTATAGGTAGTGTTATCTGAATTTATTGCCCTAAAACTAGCAGAACAAGAGGTTGAATGGCTTAGAAGCCTACTGGGGATGTACCATTGTGGGGGGCATCACTAGTCTCTGAGTACTATGATTCACAGACTACCATAGGTATTGCCAAGAATAGTGTATATAATGGCAAAAGAGACATATACGTCTTAGACATGGAGTTGTGAAACAATTGTTAAAGGGAGAATCATTTCCTCGGAATTTGTGAGGTATGAGAAAATTTTGGTTGATCCTTGACCAAAGGCCTAACAAAGAAAATAATTTTAGAATCATCAGTAAACATTGAGCTTAAACCCTTATAAGATTCTATAGTCCTTTGTCTAGGTGGTCTATTGTGATAGACTCGATGGTCCATAGCCCTTTTTTTTTTTGGGTGGTCTGTTGCGATAGACTTGATGATCCATAGTCTGTTATGTGGGTGGTCCTAGAATGGACTTGACAGATAATGCTAAAATATTTCTGATTCATAATCCTTTCTTTGGGTGGTTCTGATGTGGACTTGATGGATAATGATGAAATCTTCATAGCTCAACATTTGAATGGTTTTTTTTTTTTATAGACTTAATGAAGATGGTCTTGACGGACTAGATGACTAAGTTTTTATAGCTCAGTTTGAGTGGTTTGTCTCTAGCAAACTTGATGAAGCATCTAACGTGATAGTGAAGGTATGGCTACCGCCTTCTATGAAAGAGCTTAAAGGTCTCTTTCTAGAGCTTTCATAGTGACCCGATGTTTATGTATATGGCCATAATAAGCACACTTTATATCAAAAAATCGAGAGAATGACTGGGAGTACAATGTTTTGTGGGGGTCTCAACCAGTTTTATTGAAAGTTCAAGAGGTAACTCACTATTTCTAACAAGGTTATTACCCTACTTCACTATGCATCAATTCAAATTGTTAGATATTGATGTTTAAGTTTGATCTCCTTTATTTGCTCAAAACAGTTTTTTCAAATAATCTTTTATATTGTTTATTTGTTAACTTTTCTGTAACAATCATTTGTGGGAGATTATTGGAAATGATTTTTAGGCTTAGACCCATAGGAAAAGTTAAGGGAAGTGGGAAGTTTTGTCGCACATGGATAGATTTAGAACTGCCTAGAGGATATAAATACCAATGCATTTTAGATGAGAGTTCAAAGTGTGTAGGTGGTGGAAGTATAATCCTTTCACCACACGTACATGCGTGCTTGTGCGAAAAATAACTACTTTTTATTACTTATCTTTTTAATTATTTTTGGTTAACGTACCATTCGTTTATGACTTTTCGTTTCATTTA
Organism: Benincasa hispida; assembly: GCF_009727055.1. Classification (NCBI taxonomy): domain Eukaryota; kingdom Viridiplantae; phylum Streptophyta; class Magnoliopsida; order Cucurbitales; family Cucurbitaceae; genus Benincasa; species Benincasa hispida. The sequence goes on from NC_052354.1 coordinate 19,700,248, forward strand.
TGACCGTTCGTCTGTTCATGTATGACCGTTCGTTTTAGAATGATTTGCGATCGTTTTCGACCGTTCAAGTCTTTTGACCATTCGTGACATCTGTTCTAAAAGTTACACGATAAAGTACTATATCCTTTCGTGCATGGATATGATTTTGATCATAAAGATGAAGCATCATGATTTGACAATAGATATATATAATTGAACAAACAATCACAACATGTGCCATTTAAATTTTCATAAACTTTTATTTGGTAACTTTTCCTATTTGTAGGTAAAATTATTTCGATCAAATAATGTAAAAAACTTTTTTATTAATTATAATATTTCTTAACTTTTGTATGTACTAAAATAATATTATAAATTTCATGTGCATATATCGCATGATGGGCTTGTTAGGTTAGTAATATTTGAATCCTATACATATGCTCAAATTGTCAAATTGATATTTTATTATAACTCCCTTGCTTTTAAATTTTTATCTATCCCAAAACCTTCAAATAAAATATTATTTTAGTCCTTCTTAAATTTGTTTTGAAATATATATGTATTTCTTTGAGAAAGAATGAACCAAAATATTTATAAATATAACAAAATGTCATTGTCTATCAATGATATATACTAATAAACGTTGATAGACTACTATAATTTATTATTGATAAACACTTATAAATTGTGATATTTTATTATAGTTGAAAATATTTTTAGTAGTTTTCTTATTTAAAATAATTTCACTCTCTTATATATATATATATATATATGAAGAAAAATCCAGCTTTGTTTTTGAAATTCAGCGTTAGATGTCGCACCAACATTTGTCTCTTGTAATTATTAAATAAATCTTTCAAAGCGAGCCTCGATGTAAGAGTAAACAACAAGAAGAAAAATAATTCTCAAATTATAAACATTCTTTATAAAAAAAAACTAAATTATTAAAATATTCCTCAATTATGAGTTAGTTCGATACGATTAATTCATTTAGTAGATAATTATTTAAATTTTGTCTGAAGCATAGATTTGGTAATCATTTCTGCTAACCACATATATATTTATTAACTATTTTTGAAAACAAAAAACTACCATTTGTATGGTAACATTTTTCATTTTTTCAGTTTTCTAAAAATAAAAAAGAAAAAATAAGGATTATTTGATAATTATTTTATATTGTTTCTAAAAGCAATTTTTTTTTTATTGTATTAATTTGGACTTTAACCTTTTTTAGTACAAATTTGGACTTTAACCTTTTTTAGTACAAATTTGGACTTTAATATTTTACTTTTATCATATTAGGCCCAAAATGTAAATAAGTGTTGCAATTGTAAGAGATATGTTAGACAAAATAAGGATAAATGAGAAATATTTTTTAAAATAAAATTGTAGCAAGAGAAATTCAGAACAATTTAAAAAAATAGAAATTTATTTATTAGAGAGAAATAAAAGTTTAGACAATATTCTTAGAAAAATAAAAGTTTGGATAAAGAGTTTTAGGGAAAATTTTTTATTTTTAGAGAGAAAAATAGGTAATAATATATACAAAGAATTTAACATAACAATACATGAGACAATTAAAAAAATAAAAAAAATAATATAAAACAGGATATGAGCACCTCCCTAGGTTATAAAAAATAAAATAAAAAACCCCCCAACCTCCCTCCCGTTCCCCCCGGCTCTCTCCTTGCTGCAACAACGGTCATTTTTTGTTTTAAAAACCATAAACGATTTTCAAAAGAAAAAAATTTGTTTTCAATATTTCTTCCTGAAATTTAAAAACGTTTTTTCAATTCTTAAAACTGAAAAATGAAATAGTTAACAAATACACTAGTTTTCTAAAAATAAAAAATAAAATAGAAAATAGATTATCAATTTGTTACCAAACACACCTATAATAATTTAAGATAATAACAGTTTGTTTTTCTGTTTTCTATTTTTGTTTTTAGTTTTTCGAAAATCATTTTGCTTGAAAATTTATTCATATTTTTCTTTTTCGAAAATTAAATTGAAGAAAGAAAGGACAAAACCATTTTCAGACTTGAAAGAAAACCTTAAACCAAGAGATACTTTTTTCTAAAAACGGTTTGTTTGTGTCCCGTTTGATAACTATTTGGTTTTTTATTTTTGTTTTTTTTTTAAATTAAGTATATTTCATCCACATATTTTATAATAATTTGCATCCTTCTTAAGTATAATGGTTGAATTGTTAGTCAATTTCAAAAAATAAAAACAACTTTTAGCAGTTACTTGTTTTTAATTCTCAAAATTCGACTTAGTTTTTTAAATTATTGGTGTAAAATAGATAATAAAGAAAGGAACTTAGATGTGGAAATAGTGTCCATAAGCTTAATTTTAAAAATTAAAAAAAATATTACCAAACTGAATAATGGATTTTCTAATTATATTTTGTTTATGTGGTGGAGGTGTGATGGGAAACACGACACCCCGGACCAGGGTGCATTACATTTTTCTTTTTCTTTTTTTTCCCTCTCTCTCTCTTACTCTCTTCATCTTCTTTTTAAGGCAATACTTTTGTCTCGAGCAATGATAGTTTATCTTTTGAAACATATTATCATGCTTTTCCAATATATTATTTTAATTTTATCCATATCAATTATATATAAGTTTTTTTTTTCTTTTCGAAAAGCATAAATTATATATAAGTTATGTAAGTTATGTATATTTTATTGAGAGCCAAATTAGAAAAAAAAAATATTCCTCAATTTTGTACTTCCTAACTTTTCAAATGTTGTAAATAATATCTTTAAAATTAAAAAATAAAAAAGTTAAAATATTTTACCATTAATATATAGATAGAAAATATTATTTATACTTCTGGATTTTCAAAAGTTGAAAGTAATATCTTTAACCTTAAAAAACAGTTAAAAAAATTTCTTGTCATTAGTATATGAACGAAAAACATTTATTTATGCCATCTCCTCACTTTTTCATTTCCTCTCACTTGTTTGCTGTTCAATCTAATGACTTAAAGTTTACCCATTTTTTCTCATTTTTTCTATTAGAATATTACGTGTATTGCGCATATTTTATAGGAATAAAATAAATATTTTAATAATTTATGTTTTATGGGAATAAGATAAATACTTGAATAATTTAAGAGAAACATATAATAGAAGATATATTGGTTAATTCATTTTTTAAAAAATAATTCTTTCTTATTTTTATTAGAATGATTTGATTATCTCTTAATTTTAAATTCTAATTTAAATAAAAGAAATATAAATTTTCAAAATTTCGTGATAAAAAAACACGAATTTTCACCCACAAAATCTTTACTTATTTATTTATTTGGAATTGGCTGATTTGATTATCTTTTTAATTTTATTAATGTTTTTTATTTTTTGATAATTCACGTGATAAAGAAATCATTTTAATTTAGATTTGGATGATGTGATTGTCCTCTAATTTCATAGTTTATTTTAAACTAAGATAGACATAAATCCTAAAAACTTATGTACAATGATTCTTCTTAATTTAAACTTTATCTCAAACAAATATTACTTTTTTTATTTGATGAATTGATTTAACACTTTATTTTCTTTTTGTAAAATTCACAATTTGTTATTCAGTCTAGTCTAAATCTAAAATCAAAACTCAATATATATCATTAATTAATTTTAATTTCACATCCAATTATAAAAAATATCCATGAAAAGGAGGAAAAAAAGGAACGATGAGAAAGGAAGTTAAACGTGGGTGAAGGTTGAGATTCCTTTTTAGTAGAAAATTTTATAAATAGTTAATACTCAATTGTTTTACCATATAAAAAGAAATAGATCACAAAAGAAAAAAAAAAAAAATACCTTACCAATTATGAAAGAATAGTTAGAGTTGGAGACCTATAACGCTGTAGAAAGAAAACAAAAAGTTCTTAACAAAATAGATAAAGAGAGAAAAAAAACACGAGAAAGAAATAGAAGAAGAAGAAAAAAAAATGAGAATCAAAGAGAAAGATAATTGAATAAAAATTTGGAATATCGGGATTAAATTTATAGAAAAAAATAGATTTCATCTTAAATCAAATCTTTAAAATAGATCAAATTTAAAACAATTTTTAAGAAATGAATTTACGATACCATTCACGTTAAAATAAAACTAATTAAAAAAATATCTAGTATTATTTGTTGAAATAAATGGTAGCGATCTTTCGTGTAGAGTTGCATTGTTTCATGAATGAACATGTTCTTTTGAAAATAACCAACTTGAAGAAGAGACACAACTATTCGAATGACCACGAATAGTCAATAAATTAATATGTCTCTTCTTCAAATTGCTGTTAACAACTTTTTCATAAACATTTTTCTCTCATAAAACTTTTCTCCATTTCTATAACTTTTTGCAAGTTCGGTTTATTTTTACAAAATATAGTCCATTGGATTTTGTAGATGGGGTGTCACTTCTATAAGAAAATTAACCTATTCGGAGATAATTACTTATGAAACTCGGGTACTAGAGTGAGTAAAATTGTCTTAAGATTGTTATATGATTAATGATATATATTTGGTTGCGTTACTGAGGAAACAGTGGTTATTTTGTTATGTTTTGATGTAAAGTTATAGTGAGTTCTATTTCTTGAAAAGCAAAATAGATAATCTAGAAGTTAAATTTGTATATAGGATCATACCCATCTGTGAGTTTCAAGTGAGTTTTCCTTGATTTTAGTGTATTTGGTTTTTAATGGGTTTTAGTTCATAAACCTGTTTTGAGGTTAGTGACACATCTTGGATCTTTTCTTTGACAATGATAATCTATAAATATCCTTTTTCTTAAATGTGCTCTGGTGTATATGAAATTCACTAGAACTATAATTAATGTCATTTTTTTAACACAAAAAACAATTTTGCTTGCTCTTTTTATCATGCATAATCAATATAAAGCATAGTGTTCTCGTGACGTTTTAAGTTTTATGACATGATGTGCATGTAAAATATGCATAATTATATAATGCATCTCACGTTTTAAGCAAAATGTTTATATGTTATCTCACGTTTATATGAATAATGGCTCCAAGTTTATTTTGTTGTTTTATCGATTTTATTTTGTGAGAAATTGTTCTCTTTACTTTTTCTTACAAATATTGGTGATCGGTCTCACACAAATGTCATCAATGATACAAAATTGTTGTACCATATTCTCCCTTGCAACTTAGAATATGGCAATTTTTTTAGAAAATGCTATTGTACTGTTGAAGGATAAGCCAACAAAGAAAAGTTGCTTGTATACTTGAGACATAAAAACATGCAAAATAGTTATCTATAAACTACGTTTTGAATAGACCGGATAATACACTATATAATGTTTATAATGATGGATTTGGTGAAAATCTTTAGCAATCATTAGAGGAGAATAATATTTGTAAGATAAAATAACAATGATATTTATGGTTGAAAAAATTTCTTGTCTATAAAATGGTTGATTCCAAAACCGTGATAAGACTTATCTGGTGAATATGTCTCGCCGTTTGAAGGTCAATTATGTTTTGTATAGAATTTTATATACGTAAATATAGAAAATTTCTTGGGACTTATGGAAAAGTCGAAAACTTTTTTAGAAAGTTTTATGTTATTGTGGGGTATTAGGGAAAAGTGACAATTCCCAATTGATAACCCAAGTTTTAGAATATTGGATAAAAATTTAAAAGAGATTGGAATGTTGGTGTTGATATTCAACATGTGAAAACAATTAAGATCTTAAGCACTCTAATTTCATCAATTTTAGCAATCAAGCAAGCATGTTCACAATAAAGAAAATAGGGTTTTAGAAATTTACCTTCGAAGAACGCTTCAAATATTCAAAATCCAACTCAAATTCTCTCCAACAAGTTGTAGACTATCACTTGATCTTACCTACTATTCTCTAGGCCCTTAGATTGAATTGTGGGATCGAAAATGAAGTTGAATTTAAGGGAATTTTAGAGGGAAAATGTTTTTGGTGTTCGAGTGTTGAAGAACACTTCTTCAACCCAAACATTTCAGAAAATCCAGCCTTGCATGTCTACCAATCTCAGCAAATTGACTCTAGTTTTGATTAACCTTGAGCATGTATTTAGAATGCATGAATAAATGACACCAAAACAATTTAATTTTAATGGGAAATTGGTGTCCAAAGTGGGAAAATCCCACTATGGATTTTTCTAATTGAATTTCCAATAAAATTCAATAAATTCAATTTTTTAATAATTAATTTAATTTTTCAAAAATTAAATAAAAAAGTTGATTTATATATTTGAATTTTCATAAAATTAAAATTTTTAATTTTATTTAAAATTAATTCAAACAATTAATTTTAAATAGAATTTATTTAAATAATTAATTAAACAAGTTAATTAATTTAATATCAAATATTAAATTAATTAAACACCAATTCCTTAGTCATAAATCCTTATTCATGTAATTAATATATAAATCAAATTTAAATATTATCCAATCCATCAATTTCATTTATTTTGATAATTAAAAATATAATTATATTGTATATAATTATTGATTCCCTTAATTCAAATTTGAACGTTTCAATTTTACTCATCATGTTATTCTAAGGTTTAATCCGTTTGTGAGCTAGCAGAGGATCTAATGGACCTACAGATCATGGGCTCCAACGATCCGAGATTAATTGGTTAAACTATTTAAACCGAATTAATCAACATTCATTAACTATATGGTCACTCCACTAAAGCCCAATAGTTGCATTCCCCCACGGTAGATATATGTCTATCCACTTGATTTAACCATAATCAATAAGTCAACTCTTCACAGGTTTTTCGTAATAACGGCTAGGTCAAAAGTTGTTTTACCCCTGAGATTGTTGGGGTTGATGCCCTAAATCTCGTATGGTCTTGTAGTTTGTAATTGTATTGTACAAAAATTTTATTTATAATTAAATATGAGATGTTTTATTTGACATTTAGTAGCATTAAACCCATAAATGGTATGTAGTAGATGGATGAGGCTAGATACCTTATCCTGGTGACACTACGATTATGACCTGATTTGTAGATGTTACAAATGTTGTAAAGTGCTACAAATGATCTGATCCTGATCACTCATGTGGAGACATGTGAGGGGGGATATTCTATACAAAAGAGTTTGTATAAGATCGGACCATGAAATGACTAGTCTCATTATATAACGCCGTTCATAATTGAGACTTACATTTCACTAGAATAACCATAGGTGACATAACCTGAATCTTGAGTGAGTTATGAACTCCTGTCTATGAGGGCGGTCATTTGATTTGTATGGGTGAGAGTGGCCAGATCGCCGACTGAACAAGCTTACCATTTTGGAGATTTGTCTAATTGGAGAGCTGGGAACACGGCTACACAAGATGAAATTCGCTCCTTCCCCAACGTTGTGGTAAGTAGATAAATTGCTCCCTTAAGGGTTGATTCCGGGGGTTGAGCAATATGGCGCAACATCCTCTTCTGGCCTGAGAGGGGTTTCGTCATAGTTGGATTATGACTTATTGTTCATTAGAGGGATCAATGATACTTAAGGAGTTAGATATAACTACAAGGGCAAAACGATAATTTTAGCCTAGTTGTACTTACGAGTAATTTGTGAAGGATTATCGCACTATTGATTGGTTATATTCAATAGACACAGAAACATATCTATAGTGCGAAGAGTGTAGTTGTTGGTCTTTAGTGGAGTGTCTGACAGTTAATGGATGTTGAATATAATTAAAGGAGTTTAATTAATTATTCAAGTACAACTGGATCTTCAAGCTACAGGTCCATGAGTCCCCTTTGTAGCTCAATAGGGATTAAATAAGACTCAATTTTTGATTAATTTGAACTGTTCAAATTAATTGAGGGAATTATTTATATTTGATATAGTTAATTTAATTTAATTATAAATTATATAATTGCTATAATGTATTTGATACATTATAATATAAAGTTTATTTGAGAGGAAATAAATATTTGAATATGATTCAAATATTAATTTTGTGAATTGGTTCATATAATCAAATTTAGTATAAATGGGATTTATATTAGATATTGTGCATTAATGAGAGAATGAAAACTATGGCTTATATTGCATTTGATATAAAATATAGTTTAATATATATTATATGATAGAATGGTTACAATATAGATATATATTAATGTTTTATTAAAATAATTTTTCTTTTATTTATTTTAAATTCTGAAAAATTATAACCATTATATGATAGAATAGTAACTCCCTCCCACTTTGCTCACTACTATGTGAAAGTGGGAAAGTGCAAATGGTTGCCATCATCTTCTTCCCATATGAGTTTTACAGAGAACAATCTCTGTAAGAATTTCCCTGAGAAAAGTTATCAGGCTCTCACTCTCCTTCCTCTCAAAATAGAACTCTATCCCTCTCTTTCAACATACCAAGAGCCCACAACTCCTTGGATTCTCATCCTAGAGAATATAAGGGAAACTTTCATGGTGGTGCCGAAATTAGAGTTTTGAGTCCGTGACCTTTTCAAGAAGAGGAATCATACGTGAAGATTGGATCTTCAAGGGTTAATATTCTTGATCTCTTTATCCCTTTTCTCTTTTAGTCATAATTAGCATGTTGTACAAATTTTTATTTTGATGCATAATAATTCTATATGATTCTGTAAGTTTGTAACATTCAGTAAAAATTGGGATTTGCGTCTGATCCCCGCTTTCGCCTGAACCTTCACCGGTTCTTTCAGAGATTATATCTTGTTCCTTAAGTCCCACTGATCTTCTAATGAACAATTGGTTTGTGATCCAATTGAATTTAGTTTTTTTCTAAAATTAAATGAGCAATTCATACATTCAATAACAATTTTATAGAATAAATCTCAATAACATCTTTATTGATAACATAATAAGTTTAATTGTTTACAAACCACGTGTTTTAGGACATAAAATCCAACATGGAATATGTTTGAGTTGGCTATAAAATGTTTGAATAGTATTCCTAAAGTGTGAGTACAACCTATACCTCTTTAGTGAATAATAATAAGTCTCAACATATATGACGAAGACTTAATACAATTAGACAACTACTTTTTAGTGTAATTATCATAAGTGACTTTGTAAGGTCAGAAAATAATATCGTGGATCCACTTGTAAAAGGCTTAACTAGAGAGTTGATTGAAAGTTCATCATAGACAATGAGATCAAAGCCTTTAATTTTAAAAAGTTAACTAGAGAGGCCCAACCTAGTTGACTAGAGATCCCAAGATCTAGGTTCAACGGACAAATTGACCTCTGGATAACTTAATGAGCACTTCATTGATTTTTTTTTTTCTTACCCATTCTAGGATGATGAGACAGTGCAAGTGTGGTTTTAGGGTAAGCATTATACTTTTAATGATTTCTATAACTTGTTGCATAATTATTTATGAAAAAAGCATATACGATGTTCTTCATAGGAATCACCTATGCGAGTGTGAAGGGACCACTTTTATGAGAATTTTAAGAAAAATTCTCTAAAACACTCGTGAGACTAGGCGGTATTCAAGGCCCAAATGAACGCAATTACGAAAACAAAATTTGTTATAATGAGAAACTGTGTGACTTCAATTCTCTTAGTTTACTCTAGAATGACTGATAATTCAAGGCATCAAGTCCACTGATTAGCTAAGTAAACTCGATTGATGTTCACTACGGAAAGTTCAAAGTGTTTATTACTTATCTCGATGCAAATTCTTTATTGGGAAATACCGATTGTTTCTTTTTTTCTTTTATTATGCATTGTCAACTTACCATTAATGGGGGGATTGTGCAATAAATGGTCGTGACCTTTCGTGTAGAGTTGCATCGTTTCATGAATGTACATGTCCTTTTTAAAATAACCAACTTGAATAAGAGACACAACTATTTGAAGGGCCACAAATAGTCTATAAATATATCTTTTCTTCAAATTGCTTTTAACAACTTTTTCATAAGTATTTCTCTCATAAAACTTTTTCTCCCTTTTCATAAATTTTTGCAAGTTCGGTTTATTTCCACAAAATATAATTCGTTGGATCTTGTGGACAGGGTGGTACTTCCATAAGAAAGTAAATCGTTGGGCTCAGATTCTCTTCGGTATACCAGGTTTTGTATTTTCTGATTTGTTTTATGATATTATTCATATAACACTATTCACGTTTGATGCTAAAACACATGATGAAAATTAGATTTTATAAATCAAAATCGATACTATTTTTTTTTTTTTTAAAAAGAAACGAATAGAGGGTACCATTCACGTTAAAATAAAATAAAAATTTTAAAATAGTTAGTTCTATTCAGGTTTGATGCTAAATAATAGTAGAAAAATTAGATTTTTTTTTTCTTTTCCGTGTGATGCTCAAAATTTAAAAATAGGGACAAAATAATTTATTTAATGATTTTAAACGTGAAATTATCTAATAATCCCTATAGGCTATAACTATCCAATAAAAAGGATAAAAGGGAAAATCAAATATTTTTCTCATAACCCCTTTTAGATAATATAGATTATTCTTCAATATCCTCTTAATTCCATTCTTCCATTCCCTCATCTCTAAAATTGCTCTTTTCAAGATCATAGCAAGAAGAATAATGAAACTACAAAGAGATGGTATAATTTTAACAAGATTGTGTGTTAGTAACTCTGTGGGAGTTGATATGTATGAGTTCAATTAATTAATGCACAAAAAGGACACATAAAACATTTGGGTCATGATAATTTTGAATACTACTGATGGAGAGAAAGAGAGAAAATATGACCATTAAAATTTTTGTAGAGATAAAAGTATTTTTTGCCCCTTTTTGCAGCTAAAATTAGTCTATTGTTGTAATCAAATTGAGAAGGTTCCCAAATGATCGAAGATGGTAATGTGCTTATTAGTTGATCGTTTTTGTGTTTAGTGATTTTTATCAGAATTTTGAGAGAGATTTTGATTATGGGTATTTGTGGATTTTATGGGGATTCTGTTTGGCTTTTGAGAATGAACGTATCTACCTATATGATAAGTGATTTCAATTTGGTTATTTTTCAACTCAAGATAATTTTGGAGACACCAACTATATGAATGTTGAAATCTTCTTATATTCATTTTCGAGCATGTTAGAAAATGAGGTTCTTTTTTTTCTATTTATTTGATAGTTTTTGAGATTGGAAGATGGAAGGAGAGAATCAAGAGTGTACTGAAGAAGAGAAAGGGAAAATACGAAAAATGGAAAGTCCGCCAATAGATTGAATTTGAAGAGAGAGTGGAAAATTGGAGGAGGAAGGAGAGAATTAAGGTTAATATTGTCGATTTAAATTTTGAAAGTTTAAAGATATGGATGAAACGAGTTACAAATGGAAAGGTATATGAGAATCGCTTACATCCTTATATTAATATTAAGCAAGAATATTTTTTAATTTTTAAATTTATTTTGAAGATTTAGAAGAGTTCAAATGTACGTATTATCAAATAAACTTAATTTATATACTAAATATTCATTGTGAGAAAATTTTTCATGTAATAAAAAAAATCCTATATTTAAAACAAACAAATTCTTGGTTTTTATATCACTATTCTAAGCAAAATTTTTCCATAAAAGATTTGGGTGTAACAAAATTCTTAGGATTTTATTAATTAAATCTAGATAGACGACCACCAGAAATTGAATTCGTGACCTCTTAGCTCTTTATCAGGCTAAACCAATCCATAAAGATCTTTACTATCAGATAACTCATTTCATAGGCTTTAGTCTCATTTCTCTCGATGTATATTGGACTTGCTCTTTTGACGATCCTTTCGTCAAAGAATCTGCAATATTCTCTTTCGACCACATAATCAATGAACATTATTCGATTAGAGAGCAATTGCCTTATCAATTTATGTTTGCATATAATATGTCGTGACTTGCCATTATAGACATTATTCTTGGTGCTCATAGAAGCGACTAAATTGTCACAATAAATATATATTGCACTTACACGCTTTAGCCACAATGGAATATCTTCAAGAAAATTTCGGAGTCCTTTAGCTTCTTCTCCTACTTTATCAAGATCTATAAACATAGATTCCATAGTAGAACGTGCTATACAAGTTTGTTTTGAAGATTCTATGATACAGCTACTCCATCTAAGGTAAAAATATACCCAGTTGTTGATTTAGCCTCCATGCTATCAGAAATCCAATTAGCATAATTAAATCCTTCCAGTATATGTGGATACCTCATATAATGCAACCCATAGTCTAGAGTGTACGTCAAGTACCTTAAAACTCTACTAACGTATTCCAATTATCATACCAAAGATTGTTGGAGTATCTTGCTAACCTTCCTACTGAATAGAAAATATCAAGTCTTGTACAATTCATTATGTACATTAAGCTACCAATAACTCTAGAAAATTCTAGAGAATACACACATTCGTCATTATTTTTCTCCAAATTACAATTTGGATCAAATGAAGTAACAACCTGCTTACTTTCAAAATGATTCAATTTTCTTAACACTTTCTCTATATAATGAGATTGAGAAAGTATGTATCCACTTGGATTTCTTGTTCTTTGAATTCCAAGGATAACATCAGCAAGACCAAGGTTTTTCATATCAAAATTTGATTTCACCATCCTTTTAGTAGAATCAATAACATTTATACGTGTGCCCATTATTAACGTATCACCCACATACAAGCAAATAATGACATATTCTTGATCTATGGTTTTAACATAGATACATTTATCACACTCATTTATCTTAAATCCATTTGATAATATAGTGTCATCAAACTTTTCATGCCATTGTTTAGGTGCTTGTTTCAACCCATAAAAAGACTTAACAAGTTTACAAACTTTGCCTTCAAGTCTAACAACAAACTCTTCAGGTTGTTTCATATAAATTTCTTCATCCGAATCTCCATTTAAAAGTTCAGTTTTTACATCCATTTAGTGTATTTCCAAATTTTGTAAAGTTGCTATTGCAATTAACATCCTTATAGATGTAATCCTTGTCACTGGAGAATAGGTATTGGAAAAATCTAGTCCTTCCTTTTTGCGAAGGCCTTTAGCTACCAACTGGGTTTTGTATTTATCAATAATATTGTCAGCTTTTAGCTTTCTCTTAAAAATTCATTTACTCCCAATTGGTTTACTTCCAGGAGGTAAATCAACTTATACCCATGTATTGTTCTATAAAATATATTTTAACTCACTATTCATAGCTTCTTTCCAATAAGGTGCATCAGGAGATGATACAACTTCTTAGGCTTACCTTCTATCATGTAAGTTATGAAATCAGGTCCAAAAGGAGTAGCTTTCTTAGCTCTTTTGCTTCTTCTAGGTTCAGACTCAATATTTTGATCATCTTGACCTTTCGAAGAGCTAGGCTCATTAATCTTTTGGTACTAATAACTTTATGTCCAATCCGTTAAAGGAAAAATATCCTCTAAGAACTCAACTTCAATATATTCCAGTATTATTATTGGTATCAGATATTTCTGATTGAATCACCATGAATCTATGAGCAATACTATGTAATGCATAGCCTATCAAGACACAAGTAATGGTCATAGGCCCAAGTTTGGTCCTTTTTGGTAAAGGAACTTGTACCTTTGCTAAACACCTCCACACTTTCAACATTTTTTATTAGGATAACATTCCATTCCACACTTTATAAGGCGACTTATTAGTCTTCTTATATGAAATTCTATTTAGTATAAAATTTGCTATCAGCAATGCCTCCCTCCACAAATTGTGAGGTAAACCTGAACTATTTAACATGCAATTAACCATGTTCTTTAAAGTTTGGTTTTTTCTTTCAGCTACCTCATTTTATTGTGGTGTATAAAGTTCTATAGTTTGATGGATTATACCATTAACTTCATAGAATTCATAAAGTCTTGATGATTCGTATTCATCACCTCTATCTGATCTAAGTACCTTCACTTTCTTCTCATGTTGATTTTAAATTTCTTTCGTATATGTTTTAAAAACATTAAAGGTTTCATCTTAACTATGTAATAAATATACATAGCAATATTTACTACAATCATCAATGAATGTGACAAAGTATCTCTTACCACCTCTTGTGGGAGTACTTTTCATGTCACATACATCACTGTGGATTAAATCAGGTAATTCATTACTTCTTCCCATAAATGAAAATGGCTTTCTAGTAAACTTTGATTCAACATAAACTTCACATTTGTGTCTATTACCAATGTTAAAATTCGACAATAATCCCAAGTTTACCATTCTATTTAAAGAACGATAATTGGCATGCCCAAATCTAGAATGTCATACATCACACAACTCAACAATATAAGCAGAATAGTTGATATTATTATTATTCTTTGGCATTTGTGCCAATACATTCAATTTGAACATATCATCGCTCAGATAGCCTTTTCCCACATACATACCCCCATTTGTCAAAATAAATTTATTTGACTCAAATATAAGCTTGAACCCATTTTGGTTAAGTAAGGTTCATGACACTAGGTTCTTTCGAATCTCTGGCACATGCCATATGTCATTAAGGGTAAGTATCTTTCCAAAAGTCCATTTCAATAGGACCTTTCCCTTGCCTTCCACTGGGGCAATTGAAGCATTTTTCATGTACAGCTTATTGTTGCCATCTAGCTTCTCATATGTAATGAACAATGACTTGTCCTTACAAATGTGCCTAGTATCACCAGTATCGATTCACCAACCTTTGGTGTCTGAAGCCATATTTACCTCAGAAATGACGACAACCAAATCATCATTTTCCACGACATTGGCTTGATTGTTGGAACTTTGTCCCTTCTTGTGTTTGCACATTGTAGCAATATGGTCATTCTTACCATAAACCCAACAATTTCCTCAAATGCGCTTGCTAACATCATTCCTTGACCTATAATTCACATTTTTCTTCTTGAAATTTTGCTTCTTTGGTTTATGTTTTAAAGCTTTAGCAATGTGAGCCTTGGCTTTAACTTCTAGAGAAGTTTTATCTCCTTTTCTGTTATCCTCTTCTATACGGAGTTTTATCACGAGATTTTCCATGGATAAGTCCTTTTGCTTGTATTTGAGATAGTATTTGAAGTCCTTCCAGGAAGGAGGTAACTTTTCAATCACAACAACAACTTGGAATGACTTATTGATGTCCAATCCTTCACTTTGTAAATCACTGATAATAATTTACAATTCTTCCATTTGATTGACTACCAACTCGGTATCGATCATTTTATAATCTAAGAATTCTTCCATAAGGAATTTCTTAGTACTAGCATCTTTTAGCTTGTATTTCTTGTCTAATACCTCTCACAATAGTTTTGATGTATTGTAGGCATTGCAATATACATTATACAAAGTGTCCTCGAAACTACTAAGTATATAATTAGGGTATAGGAAGCTCGAATGCATCCATGCTTGCTTTGCAGCTTCTGTTTCGGGAGTTGCAGCTTCTGGTAGGGTAATTGAGTAATCTTCCTTTAAAATATAAGCAAGATTTGGTGTGGTGAGATAGAAAATCATCTTATGTTGCCATCTCTTGAAATTGTCTCCCTTGAACTTCTCTGGTTTTTTAGCATGAGGCTTGACAATGGGCGATCCAATGATGGTAGAAGTGGCAACATTGGCGGAGGAGTTTACAACCATTAGTTCAAGTATATTAATTGTCTTCAGATTGTTGGGGGAAGATGGTATATATAGAACTAAATATACTAGCAAACTGATTACATCTCAATTACTAGAAACAATACACTCAATGTACAATATTCAAACCCAAATGAAATCTAGATGGTGTAACAAGGCTTAGATATGAAAGTAACCAAATACTTGAAAGAACTTCAAAACCTTTGAAGACTTAAAACGTAGTTGAGGCATGCTTCTGGTAAGTGCTATGCTAAAGATAATTATTCACTCTACACGGGTTGCAAGCAGACTAGAACGATCGTCTCAACAAGATACAACGACTAACTCTAGTAGAACTACAACCTCGAACTACTCTGGACCTGGTAGAACTCTTGGATATTTTCTCTCAACTCAACTCAAGAACAAAAGAAAGAAAGAAAAAAAGGAGAGAACTCTACAATTTAGAATGAGATGCTACAAATTAAGAACCAAATTGCTATTTAGAGGCTAGCAACTTGGTAACTCTCCAAATAAAATCAAATAAATACAAAAATTGAAACGTTTGCCAAATTTAACTCAATTGAGTTGTTACTTGATATAAATCAAACATAACTCATTCAAATTGAAAAAAAAAACTATAGATTAACTTTAATATACATGAAACATCATTTTAATTTAAAGTTCCAATTCAATTTGAAAGTTTCTAACAAATGAATTTAATCTACACAATAATTCATTTTATGTTTCAAATATTCACCAAACTTTCACTTTCTTTCACTATATATCCAACAGAATTTACACAAACAAATGGATGTGATAAAATATATGACTAATGACACGTAATCATTTATGTAAAAATTTAAAATGGAAAAAGAAAAAAAAAAAAGGAAAACAACCTCACATTTCATGATCCAAAATATAGTTTAAAACTAATTAGTGAAGTTATTCCTTGTAGTAGATAACAACATTTTTGTATCTATATGTAAGTTTGGTAAATATTTCGACCCATTTAGTAACTATTTTATTTTTTATTTTTGTTTTTGAAAATTAAGTCTATAGACACTATTTCCACTTTCAAAATTTTTTGTTATCTACTTTTCACCAATGCTTTAAAAACTCAAGCCAAATTTTGAAAACTAAAAAAAGTAACTCTCAAAACTTTGTGTTTTATTTTTGGAATTCGACTTAGAATTCAACCATTGTACTTAAGAAAGATGCAAGACATTGTAACAAATGTGGGTGAAATAGGCTTATTTTGAAAAACAAAAACCAAAAACCAAAAACCAAATGGTTACCAAACGGGACCGTCATTTTTTGTTTTTTATTTTAGAAAATTAGACCTATTTCTTCTCAAGTTCTTACAATGATTTGCATTTTTCTAAAGTAAAAGAGTTGAATTCCTAGCCATATTTAAAAAAACTAAACAGATATTTTTTAAAACGATACTAGAAACTGGAAGAGGTGCACTAGAATATCTTAGCTAGGTTGACAGATCCTTAGCACCCTTAAATAATTAAAAAAATTAAAACTATTTTTATAATTGATAGCTCTCTAAATGGGCTATCTTTCTCGACTTAAATCATGCTAGCTCCCATGAGTTTAATGGTTATTTTAGTTCTTAGATAGGTTATTGAGCATAAGAAGTCTTCGGGACATTCTAGATGCAATTCAAACTTAAACAGAGCAATTAGCAAGCAAATAAAGACAAAATAATAGAATCTTGCATTGGGAGGCACAACGCCATGCAAGAATCATCACACTCGTGCATGGCGGCGGGTTGAATAGTAAATGATGCGGTGCTACCTTGTGGTGTTGTGACACTACCCACTTATGTGTGTGTGTGTAATGAAGCACAATGCTCCAAGGCACAGCGACATAACATTGTGCGTGAAGGCCATCGGTGCCGTGGCATTTCATTGATTCTTTAAATACCACTTTTTTTTTAGATAAAGAATGCAAGGATTGAGAGGGAGATGCCCATTTTGAGCTATGGGAAGCTAAAAGGGAGATTGATTTCTTTAAATACCACTAGTTAAATTTTGATTAATGTCTTATGATCTAATTTGGAATTTGTGGAAAGCTAAAGGGAGATTGATTGCTTGGATTCATTTTTGGCTTAATTTGAGGTAAGTGATGTTGTTACCAGAGCACAAGGCACCCTATTTAGAATTACCAAGTTGTTATTGGATTTTAGAAGCAAGAATTAGATTTGGGTTATGTAAATTTCTATAATTTATAAAAGTTGAGCATGTGAACTTATGAAATTTTATGATTTATGTTATGGGACCTTGTTGATATAGATATACATATATGTATGTGTTGCATGTTAGACAAGTAGTGGTTATCTACCGTCTTGTCACATCCCATGTTATGATACCATGAACCGACAAGTTTACTTCCATGTTATGATACCGTGAACCGATGGATTCACTTCCATGTTATGATGTCGTGGATCGACGGATTCACTTCCATCTCATGACAGTGCACCTTCATGTCACTAGACATGCCTGATAGGACAAGATAGATTATCCACTTAGATGGAAATCCAGGATTAGTTACATGTCCCACTAACCCCAAGCATTCACTATATGTGATTGCATAGTCTAATCCCAGTAATGGGGTTACTTATCGAGTATTTTATACTCATCATTTTTTATGACATGTTTTTCAGGTAAGATCAAGGACATCCCGGTGAATGACAAGAGGAATCCGTGATCGTGCCATATGGGACTAGTGAGTCGCTCTCACCCAGTTTACATTTTCAAGATATTTGATGTTCAAATTTTGTTGAGTTTTATGTCCTAAAACTCGTGGTTTGTAAACAATAAACTTATTTTTTAAATCAATAAAGTTGTTATTAAATATATGAATTGCATATTTCGTTTTGAAAATTAATCCAATAAACTAAAAGATTCATGACTATTACATGAGTACTTGAACTTTATGTGGAGACATAAGAGTGGATCAGGTACGAGTAAATAGTCAAAATGATCTATAGTATACGAATAACGTTGGGTGCCTTATTCTGGTAACACTATTGGATGTGACCCGCTCTTTAGTTGTTACAAGGAGTTGTAAAGTGCTACAAAAGAAGTGATCCTGATTCGTTCATGTGTTGACATGAGAAGTGAGGGCATGTTGTGCAATGGGTTTGCATAAGATCGGACCAATAAATAAGTCACTATTACTTTATAACACTGTTTTACTGTTTAAGACTAACTATTTCAAAATGATGACCTAGGTAACTTGACCTTAATCCTGAGCTAACTATGAACTATTCGAGATTATTCTTAGATTCACATGGGTGAGGGTTGGCTCAATAACGCTGGCTCAATAAGCCTCCCATTTCAGGAGTAAGACCGGGTAGATAGTTGGGGACATAGGGTGCAAGACGAAATTCACTCCTACTCGCTTTTAGAGATAGTAGAGAGATTGTTCCCTTAAGTGTTGATTCTAGGTTTTGAACCAGGGGCCCCACCCTCTCATTGGCTCGACAGGGACTCGGTTTGATGATCGGACCACAAACCAATTGTTCATTAGAGGATCAGTGGGACTTAAGGAACAAGAGGTAATCTCAGGGATAAAACAACATTTTTTACCCAACCGTTATTGTGAAAAACCTGTGAAGGGTTAACATACTAATTATGGTTATATTGAGTAGACATAATATATCTATAGTGAGAGGAGTGCAACTATTGGGCTTTAGTGGAGTGACCCGGTAGTTAAAGAATGAGGGTTGATTCGGTATAAATAGTTTAGCCAATTAATCTCGGATCGTTGGAGCCCATGATCTATAGGTTCATTAGGTCTCCTTACTAGCTCACAAATAGATTAGCCTTAGAATAGCGTGATAAGTTGATTTGAAACATTCAAATTCGAATTAAGGGAATTAGTAATTATATGTGATATAATTACAAAATTAAACGTAATTGGAGAATCGGTTAATATATAAATATGATTTAATTATTAATTTCATGAATAGGGATTCATGGTGATGGATTTGGTGACAAATTAATTTAATATTTGATTTAAATTATTAAAATTAATAAAATTATTTAATTAATTATTGATTATTAATTTTATTATAAAAATTAATTATTGAATTAATTTTTATAAAATTAAAAAAAAATCCAATTTTAATTAAAGAATTAAAGTTGAAAATTGATTTTGATTTTGAAATTGAAATTTTAAATTCAAAATAGAAAAAATTAGAAATTTGGAAAAACCCACAAAGTGAGATTTTTCCACTCAACTTCAAAGCACCTTAATCACCATAATCTACTAATTCCACCAAGTAGATGGTGTCTTCATGGAATAAAGATTTCAAAGCATGGTTTGATGGTTTAAAATACAAAAAGGGATTCAATTGAAAAGGATATGCAATTGCTGAGTTTTTGAAAGTTGAAGAAGTTGTTCTTCAACAAGCCGAAAAACCAGAAAACCTCTCCTCCAATTTTCCTATGTTCAAGCTTGTTTTGAGTCCCACAACTCAATCTATGGTTCCTAGAGAATAGTACGGAAGCTCTAGTGGTGGTCCACGACTTCAATTGGAGAATATTGCAGCTCCAATTCGTGTTTGAAGATGAATTTCATGAAACCCTCTTGATACCCCATAAACATGCTTATTTTGATGTCAAAATTGAGGAATTAGAATGCTTAATGATCTTGTTTTCTTCGCGGCATGTTTCTGTAGACCAACAGAAACTTAATGTTAAATAGAAAGTTTAATGTTTTGAATGTTATTTTCATGACCATTTTAGGGTGACACTGAACAAAAGTTTTATTTATTTATTTATTCATTTATTAAATTGTTTTGAAATTGTCATGTTTGCTTAAATAAATTTTACTTCAAAGGTCGTAATGTTTTGGTTTAAACTCTCATTCATGAACCAATGATCCTAGTTAGAGATATCAAAAAGTCAGGTGATACAGATGATATAAGAGTGAAACCTCTCCAATAAGATGTGGTTGGGGGATGAACCAAGTGGAAGCTGGCGGACATGTAAAACCCCGAGTTTAGGAGGAGGACATGAAAGAACCGCGATCACATCTAAATGAAAGGGATATTGATGACATGAAAGTATAGTTAAGAAAGGTTTCAAAGAATTGAAAGTCACTACCTATACCAATAAGGTGCACCTTCCTAAGGATAAAACATTCTGAAAGGACCATTGTTGGTTGTAGGGACAATTTTCACTTCTAGAAGCATTTAAGACAATGAAGGATGACGTAGCTGTTGGGAATGTCCTAGAACTCGTAGTTCGTGTTAAACATTTTATTTATCAATAATAATGACTTGTTGATTTTGCATCTTATTATGAAAATCCAATAAACGCATCCTTGGCTATAGTCTGAATGCTGTAACTTTATATAGTGACATAAAGCAGGATCAAGTTGACAGTATATAGCCTAAATGGTCTAATAAGTATATGGATGAAATTGGGTATCTCATTCTGGTAACACTATTGGATGCAACCCACTCCGTAGTTGTTACAAGAAGTTGTAAAGTGTTACAAATGATGTGATCCACAAATTGTTCATGTTGAGACATGTGAGTGAGGACATCTTATGCAATAATTTTCTAGATAGACTGGACCACAAAAATAGTCATTTTTCTTTATAACGACCATTTACTGTTAAAACTGACTATTTCATTTATCATATAACCTAGGTTAACTCGATCTTAATCCTGAGCTAGCTATGAACTCCTATTTGTTCGGGATTATTCTTTGATCTACAAACGGTGAGAGTAGTCCAACAACACTGCTCAATAAGCTTACCATTTTGGGGATAAGACCGAATGAATAGCTGGGGACATAGCCTTTCAAGATGGAATTCACTCCTACCCTATTTAGGGCTAGTAGATAGGTTGTTCTCTTAAGTACTGATTTCAGGTCTTGAACAATCGGGGTCCAGCCTTCTCATGATAGAGAAAGGATTTGATTCATAGAGATTATGAATCAGAATTGTTCATTAGAGGATCAGTAGGAACTTAAGGAACAAGATGTATTCACAGGGGTAAAACTATATTTTTGACCTAGCTGTGATTACGAACAATCTGTAAAGGATCGACTTACTGATTATGGTTATTAAGTGGACATAATATATCTACAGTGAGGGGAGTTCAACTATGGACTATAGTGGAGTGTCCCATTAGTTAAGAAATAGGGGTTAGATCAGACTAATGAGTTTAGCCAATTAATCTCGAATTGTTGGAGCCTATGATCTGTAGGTCCACGAGGTCCCCCTACTAGCTCATAAATGGATAAGCTTTAGAGTAGTTTGAGAAATTAATTTGAAACGTTCAAATTAAACGAAATAGGAGAATATATATTTAAATATGATTTAAATATATGAAGATGATTATTGTGCAAAATTAATTTTAGAAAATATTTTTTTAGTTTATTAAATCAAAATGGTTTTGAAATCAATTTTTTATTTTAAAAGGAAATTGAAAACCAGTTTTGCGTGCCATACAAAATGGAAAATGTTGCTTTTCCATTATCATCTTCATCATGCTCACACAAACCCCATCTCCTTCTCTTCATTAATACTCCAAGCATGAGCTGCAAGCCATGCAATCCACTTCTTTGCATGTTCATCTGCAATAAATAAAGAAGTTTAGAGTGACTTGAAGGAGGTTAATACAGAAATTTTGAGAGAAAATCTCTGTGAGAAGAAAGAGTTCTTCCAATTAGGCTGTTGTGAGTTCTTCATTGTTCTTCATCGATTCAAGTTGTTCTTGAGTCTCACAACTCTGTCTAAAGCTCCAAGAGGATAGTGGGGAAGACCTTGAGGTGGTTCACGGTGATCTTTGATGAAGACTGCTGCTGTACAATCAAGTTCTTGGAGAGTTCTTCAAAGGTATGATCTTAAAACCCTCTTTTTAGGAAAGCATGCTTTAGTTTCTGCCAAAATTAGTGAATTTGAATGCTTATGGATCCTTGATACTTCCGCTGTATGTCATTTAACTTTTTCAGTAGTCAGGTCGTAGGAGATACAGGGGAATGCTGGAGTCATTAGGTGCCAAATCAATATTTCAAATCCTGGGCCTAGGGCATTACATTTATCGTCTTTTAACATTTTTTTTCTTAAAAGAAAATGTGGGCAAAACTTATGTTTGAGATATTAAAATTTAAAATTAATTAGTGAAAGAACACTTTTGTTTGTAGATAACAATAGTTTCGTCTTTATCATTTGAAATTTCTACTAATTTTGGGTATTTTTGGAATATATTTTCAAGTGTTTAATTTAAAAAGTAAATCATTTTGGAAGAAATTATAGTGTTTGGTCACCACTCAAATAGCTTTTCAAGTGTATCTTAGTCAATTTTTATCAAAAGTGTGTAAATAAAAATGAATCTTTTGAAAAACATTTTTTTTTCACAAGTCAATCTAAACGAGCCCTTAATCATTGACATAATTTATCTCTACCTTTTTTAGATAAAATATAGTGTTGGAAAATCAAAGCTCTCTAACCAAGAAGTTGATATAGTGTATGTTTTATATCAATTGTAGGGTTGGCAAAAATCCCCACGGGGTCAGGTTCCTACTCCGATTGGGTGGTATCCCCGGTTGGTCGGGTTTCTAACCGGATCCCCGATCCAAGACGGGGAGGGTATCTCCACCCCGTCCTCGTCCCCACCCCGTCCTCGATTAAATTTTTTATTTTTAATATATATATATATTAAAAATATTAATATTAATTACAAAAATATTTATATATTAATATTAATTACAAAAAATATTATTACAAATATTTATATATTTATATATATAAAAAAAGGGATGGGTCCTCGTGGGGACCTGTTTCCCTGGCGGGGATGGGAGAAAATACCCCCGCGGGGATGGGGATGGGGGGTCCCTCACCCAGACCTGGGTCCATTGCGAACCCTAATCAGTTGAGTTATATATGTGCTAATTTTAACAATCTATATATGTACAAAAATTCTCATAAAATCATAATAAGATAGAGATGTCAAAGTGTGAGTTTAGTTCAACGAAAATTGGTATGATCTTTTCTAGAGGTCGAAAGTTTGATCCTCCACCACTATGATTGTTGTACGAAAAAAGATAGGGATTAAATTGGTAGGGAGATGCAAACATGAGCTAAGCTATTACATAAGAAAGTTTATGGACGAATTATTAGTTATTTAATAGAGAAATGAAGGGATCTAAAGAATTTTTTAATCCAATGCATTTTATCAAACCAACTTATATATTTATTTAAAAAAATATTTGTTTTCCATATATAACAATCATTTTTAACATGCCTTCCAAAATTATTGTTTTTTAAGTCTTTATATTGTAATGGAGTAAAATCTAAAATTTATTAAGCAAATATTGTTTAAAATTAGCTATAATGGGAATGAACGTCAAACATTTTGTTGTCAACTTGCACGGTCCTACTAAATATTTTATTTAGATGGTCGGTAAAGTTTGAGTAAAAAGCACGTTGGGACTTGGGAGTAATATCTAATAATTTAATTATTTATTTATTTGAAGGTTTAAAATCTCTCTCATAATCAAGTGGTTAATCATTTAAAATTAATTTATTGTTATGTTTTACACTTTTGAACTTAAATCATTAAAAACAAAGGAAATTATTTTGATTATCATACGAGTGACATTAATTATTTCAAAACATATAAATAGTTTAAAGTGGGAGAATTATTTCATTATTGTTACAATAATTTTGATCTACAATGTAAGTTGAGATGAATTGTCATCGTATATGTAGGATGACCTACTTCCATTTTGATCTTTTTGGGTGTCATGTGGTGTTTGATGACGTTGGACAATGATGAAAATTTAAAATTATTATAAAAAAGCTATCTCTAGTACATATACGATGACGGTTACTAAGATGGGGGCTCACATCTAACACCAAATTTAGTTGCATCTTATCCATATGATGGCAGTTTGATATAATATCACTTCTAAAACCAGCATCATACTAATGCTAAAATCCATGATGATAGATTGAAATGAGGTCGGTTTCTAAATGATATTGTATACCAAAAAGAAGAAAACTGAAAATTGGCATTTTTGCTAATTCAACTTATTGTATTTAGATGACGTTTAATATCTTCATTACTATCCTTTTTAGTACAATTACGAGAATAGGGAATTGAACATTCAACTTCTACCATGTCAATTATCGTTGAGCTAAACTTACTCTGAAAATAACTTTGTCATTATTGTAGTATAAGATGACAGTAGTTTCTAACTCACATAGCTTATCAAGTCAAATTACAATGGATTTATTAGCATAATTGGAAATCAAATAATCCTCTGTAAAACTAGTTCTTACAATACATTCTGAACCCTTGGGTTTCAATTAATTTCATATCCACACTTGTATTTCAACTAAACATACACAATTCTATAACACAGTAATGAATTTACAATTGAGTTTTAATTCAAATATCTTAAAAAATCTACACAATATGTTTCAGATGTTCCAAAGTTATAAAAAAAAAAATAGCCTAATTAAGAACTAAATGTCAGTATATTTTAGAATGTTTAGACAATCAACTTCAATAATAAGAGATGTTACTTCTTCTTTTATGAGACCTATTCAAAAAATTCAAGAACCTGAATTCAATTTCAAAGATTTTTTTTTCCTTTTCTTTTTCTTTTTTTGCAAAAGCTATGTATTTGGCAAAAATATGAGAACCCCATTACAGTATGGTGCCAAGACAACAATGATACCATAAACCACCATCCCAAATACGACATCGTATGAGCTAAATTGTCGTGGCAATAAGCAACACGAACCTAAACCACAGAAAAAATAAGATGCAAGAGAACCTTAGGATCGGGAGCCCCCATAGTGGTGTTCAAAAAACAATCAATTCAATCCAATCCGTGTGATTTGGTTTGGGTTATCAATTCATTTGGATTGGATTCAAATAAATGAAAATTTTATGGGTTGGGTTGGTCCATGGGTTCATCTAATATAACCCAAACCAACCTGAATTTATTATTAACTTTAAAATATTTTTTTATTACTTATAACATAATTATTTATACATATATTGATTTTATTTTTATTTAATTTCAATATTTTTTAATAATTTATTCTTTAACAACTCTTAAAAGTAGTTTCTTTGTACTTTTTCACTATATAAATTGAAATTGAGTTGTTAATCTTAATTCAATATATGAAAATAATTAAATTCGATTTTTACATATTTATGTTTTGCTTCTTTTTATAACAAAATTTTAAGTAAATGATCCGACTAAACCCGAACCAATCCAACCCAAATATTTCATGGTTGGGTTAGGTTTGGTTCATTTTTTATTAAGAGTTATTTGGATTGAAGAAATTTACAACCCGAACAATTGAGTTGGGTCTAAAAAGTCTTTCAACACAATTCAACTTAACCCAACCCATGAACACCCCTAGCCCCCACCATGTAAAGGACAGTTTTGCTAAAAAAAATCGAAGCACACCATACAACTCACCACAGCTTCCTCTGCCTATCTCCCATGACTAATACGGCTTACTCAACTCAACTCATTATCCCAACGACCAACTCGATGCATCTCAATATATCACACCACATCACACCTATCTCGAACGACAAACTACGATATATCGAATACTTAGAGATATTCTCCCAAACCAAATCAAATCAAATGAAACTCCGAACCACTTGATGTTTTGGATATAGAAACTTTTTAATTCAGAAGATTAATTATTTGCATTAAACATTTACCCATTCCTCCGAACTCATTAATCATATTAATAAGCATATAGAACCCACAATGTATGTCCCATTAAATGTACCATAAAATTATGTCTCAACAATTAAGCTCCAGACATGAGGGATCTCATTCACATTCTTGGTATCATTTGAGATGATTTTATTTGACCATGAACTATGGTGACAAATGGATAAGCAGTAAAGAAAATTTTCCCAAGTATTTTAAGAACTGTGTATTAAAATAATATATCAAAAATTTTAATGAGATTTGCTCCACAATATTTAATTGAATTATTTATATAAACGTTACTTTAATTATATTACTAATTTATTAAATAACATTAAATTTAACTCATGTCTAAAAATAAATAAATAAATTGTTAGCATTAATTTATAGGACAAATATCAATTACCCAATTTTGAGATTGTATCAATTTAAATCCTAAACTAATAATTGTATCAATTTAAATATTGAATTTTGGGATTGTATCAATTTAAACCTTGAACTTTGGGGTATGTATCAATTTAAATCTCAAACTAATAATTATATAAAATTTAAACCCTGAACTTTCCTAAGTTTATCAATTTAAACCCTGAACTTTCATAAATATATCAATTTAGACTCTGAATTTTCATAAGTGTATCCAAATAAAACATAATGGAGAGTTTAAATTGATACAATTATGAAAGTTCAAGGTTTAAATTGATACACTTGTAAAAGTTCAGGGTTTAAATTGATACAATTACTAATTTAGAGCTTAAATTGATACAATCTCCAAAATTCAAGATTTAAACTGTTATAATTATAAGTTTGGATTTAAAAGAATATAAACCTTCAAAGTTCGGAAATATAAATTGATATTAAAGAGTTAGTTTATTATTTAATGTCTAAAAATAACCGAACAAACAATTAGCACCAATCATTCTATAATTGTCTGTTTGAAATCATATAAATTAAGAAAAAAAAGAGTAAGATATTTGTTCAACTAGTGAATACATGAGTACCTCTCTTAAAGATGGCTACTTAAAATCATCCTTCTTTATTTTAATTGCACCATTTAGAAAAGGAGAAACTTCAACTTTTACCCCTAAAACTTATTTTGTTGTATTAATCTTTACCTTAACATTTTAAATTTCATGAAATTAGGCTCTACACTTAGTTTGAGTGTCGGAATATATACCATCTATTCAATTTTTACTAATTCGCCTACTAATTTTAACAAATTTTATTGTAAGAATATTCGCAAAATCATTAATTTAAGTAATACGATGTTTATTGTACAAATGTTATAAGTTCGATTAATGCCACAAATTACCATTTAGTATGTATCTTTGCTAAACTTGCTAATTAATAAAAATAATTTAGCTGTAATTAGGCCACGTTTACCCCATTGGAAACGTAATAGATTAATGGGAATAAAAAACTGGGCTTTATTTAATTATTATTAGTGTTGTTTACTCGTGTTCTGCATTTGTACATTAGCCACACATCCAAATCTGTAATGAAATAATACAATTTGATTGATGAATAAAGAGTACTCAATCTGATTGAGCCTGAGAATTACGTCTTATCGTCACTGGTAGCATTATAGTTATCATTACGGTTTTCTTTATTCTTACTGTTACAGTTGAAATTTTTTTATATTTTTACTGTTACCGTTACCGCTTGACCCTTAGAGGTAGAGGTAGAGGTAACGGTAATAGTAAATTTAACAAAATTCATAATTTTAAGTAAATGTGATCAAAATCAATTCAATTATATTCGCGATTCAAACTCTTTACAATTGATTCATCAATAAAATTCATTATAATTACACCAATTTTTATTACGATTTAGTAAAAATACATTAATGTTATTTATCTTTGTAGCCTTATATGTTTTGCACCTCTATATAATTCGTTGAGAGCATGTAACAACAGTTTTTATCTTTTTTTAACAAATTTCAAAAGGAAAACTTGTTAAAGGGTGAAAGTTATATATTTATTTTAAAAATATTTGTTTTCCATAAATAAAACCCTTTTTAACGTGCCTCTAGAAATACGTCAAACATTTCTTGTCAATTTGCATGGTCCTACAAATTTTTTAATTTAAGCCGATGATAATGTGAGAACAAGGTGGTTTGAATTGACTTGAGAAAAAAATATTTTTCGAAAAATTTATTTTTATTTAAATATTTTTGACAAAAAAGAAATGTTTAAAATAAGCTTAAAAAACAATTTTGAGTGGTTGTCAAACACTTTATTTTTTTTAAAATAACTTATTTTTTAAATTAAACATTTGAAAATACATTCTAAACATACTTTAAGAATGGTTGCAGGCGTAAATTTACTTGTTTTAAAGTTAAAAATCACTCTCAAACACTTGTTAATAATTGTGATACAATCTAAATTAAAATTTAAAATTATTAGAGCACATATGAAAGTTATTTCAATCATGTCAAAAATAATATCAATTATTTAAAAATTACTCTCAAACTTATCTTAAATGTTAAAAAGTGGAAAATTTTCATCATTATTCACTATAACAATTTTGCCTACAGAAAAAGTGAATTGACATTGTATATGTATAAAGATGGATTTCAAATCTCAATCTTTTCGGGTTTCTCCTAGTGTACATGATAATTCCGCTATGATGACAGTTTAAAACCGCCATAAAAAACTCAATCATCTTATATATATGATGATGGTTATTAAGATGGCCTACTTTATATAATAATAGATTCACCCATTTTTCAATTTTAATTTTTCAAAATCACTCCCAAATATACACTTAAAACAATCCATCTCAACACTTAGAGATGCCACTTTTTCTTCAATCAATTATCATTATTATACGCACCTTCGGGTCCTATTCCAAAAAGCCAAAACAAGATTTAAATTAAAAGATTAATTGTTCATATTAAACATCATAACATACCTCTAAACTCATTAATCATATTAACAAAAGTATATAACCAACTACTATATGTCCCATTAAATAAATGAAAAAGAAAACAGAGGCCAAATTTCAGCTTAACACAGTAATAATCGGCATCAACTTCTTTCTTTACAGGAGTGATTTTTTTATTCTACATCTATATATTTATTGTTGATTTTTTTAATCTACCTCTATACATTAGTTGCCATAAAAAAATATTTAAGAATTATGTGAAATTCATAGATTAAAATAATATATCATTAAATGACTTGTGAAATGTCGAACGAAATTAATATGTAGAATAGTAGTTAAGAAATTTTGCCAAAGAGAAATTTTCTATCCAATTGAATTATTTATATAACCGTTACTTTAATTAATTACATTATTAATTAAATAAGTAAGATTGAATTTAACTCATGTCTAAAGAAAATAATTAATTAATCAGCACTAACTGATTGTACAATTTTTTTATTATTTAATGTCTAAAAATAACTAAATAAATAATTAGCACTAACTAGTAACTCATTCTACGATGGCCTTTTTTAAAATCAAATAAATCTGCATGAGTACCTCTCTTATAGATAGATGGCTAGTTAAAATCATCATTCCTTATTTTAATGATCATTTTCCCTTTTTTTAGGCAAATAGACAAATACACAAAAGACAATCACTATTCCCTAATCATCTCATAAAAAATGAGAGAGAGAATACATACCGAAAAAACATCTTTCCAGACCAAAAAATAATCTTGAGAGGAAGTTAAAATCGCAAAAATATGAGGTGACTTTGTTTTCCTCTCGAGGAATATGACAAAAGCTCACAATGTTCAAAAGTTTTTAGAAAAAAGAATGTCCTCAATAACAATCTCAATCTCTGCGAAGGAACGGTACTCTCTATTCAAGAGCTTAATAATCTGTAAAACATCAGACTCAACCTCAACCAGCGGGTTTGAGCCCTTCCATGCCTACCCAATCGTCAAGAGGCCCTCCAACAGCACCTCAGCTTGAAGCATGTTGACACTCTAAACCTGATTCTTATATTTACAGCCTCCAATAAAGACATGGCTAGAAGGATCACGAACCAGCCATCCTAAGCCTCCTCTACCTTTCTCAAGCGACCAAGTTGCATCCACATTAAGTTTCTACTTGCCCACATCCGACGATACCCAATGACGAGAGAGAGAAGGCATGTTGAGAAGGGCATCATAATACTCAAGCTTTGGGAAGCCATTCGCCCAAGAATCTTGCAGCTGAGACTCGATCTTTAATGTGAGGGAGGATAAGTTCACACATCCCTTTTTGAAGTACACCTCATTCCGCAGATTCTACAAGTTCCAAAATATAATCAGTTGCACAATCTCGCTCTTGGCTTAAATACACTGTCCTTAATAGATTTCAATAGTCTAAAGGGACCCCCACATACTCCTGCCAACATCAAAAGAGCCAACATAAAAAGGAAGAAAAATATTCCAAAATTTTTCTAAGAAACTTACACTTCCACATTATTGGCTCGTTGTCTCCCAGTGCGACCTGCATAATTAACACAAAGAATTAGAATGAATTCCTTTGGTGTGAAGATTATGGGTGGTGGGGATTAACTCATTAAAAATCCTCCGGTAAGTGATTTTGATTTTGGTTTGACCCTTACTCGCCAAACATCATTCCACAACTTAGAAGCTTCTGACTAGTTTGAAGAAGATGGATTAGAAGATATGTCGAGCTAAACCCTAAGATGGTACACACATTTAATAGAGAAAATTCTTCTTTTATCCTAGTTCAGACACATCTCATCTTTGGTCTTCATCAAACTTAATGAAATCCTCAAAATGTCACTCGCATCATGAGGGAGGAACGTCTTCCTAATAAGGTCATCATCCTATTTAATTTTATTGTATTACCATTTAAAAAAGGAAAAAAACTTCAACTTTTACCCCTAAACTTATTTTGTTTTATTAATTTTCATCTTAAGCTTTTAGTTTCATGAAATTAGACTCTAGACTTCGTTTTTTGAATGTTGCAATTTTGTAGCATCTATTAAATTTTACTAATTCACGAATAATAATTTTAAGAAAAAACTAATGTAAAATATTCTCAAAATCATTAATTTAAGTTATATGAAGTTTGTTGTACAAATCTTATAAGTTTCATTCGTGTACAAAATAACCATTGGGTAACTTTGTTAACCTTACTAATTTTAATGAAAGAAAAAAAAAGAGTTGTAATTGATGTTGTTTTTCTTTCCAATGTCGTATGTTTTTTAACCACACATTTTTTTTTAATTAAAACCACACATATTTTATATGTTTACTTTGTTGAACGCATGTAAGAGTACTTTTTGAAAATTCTTAAATGAAAAACTTGTTCTTAAATTAAAATATTAAGTGTAACATTTGTCTAAATTTCTATGGTAATTTGATAAAATTAAAAGTTTATAGTAAAATTTAATACAACATAAAAAGTGAAAAGGTGAAAAAACATTTAAAATTTTAAAAATGAACTTTTAAATACCAATACTCAATAACATATGTATGGTATAAAATCAATAAAATAGATAAGACACTCATTATCTTTTATAAAGTTCAAACAAATTTAACGACCATTCACCAAATTGTTCGACTAACAAAAAGTTGAGACACTCTAATAAATGACCGTACAAGTATGAATGAAGATCACAACTATCTTACATGATTACGATAAACTTAAAAAATTTATTTTACTACATATATACCGTCCTTTTTATTAACACAATTATATGATTGAAAAGTTATGAATCCGTATTAATTTGTAGAACAGTCGTTAATCTTCCATAAAACTTTAAGATAAGTAAAATGAAATTGTAAGATCACAGGATATGCAAGATGATTTTGAACCTTCATCTAAATCTTGAGCATGAAGCATTATAAGATATGCAAGAAATTGTTATATTTTTTAAATAAGCTCTAGTATTCTAGGTTAAAATATTATAACAAAGAAAAGGGTAAATTTTTAAAAAAATAAAATTCGAACTACAAAACCTCTTTGTTGTTAATAGATCTCTATATCAATTGAGTTATGCTTTAAAAAATGATTTAAAGTGTGTATGCAATTGTGTAAAAGAAAAGAATCGAAAGACTTTTATATAAATATTGAAATAAAAAAATAGACGAAATGACCCAATTTTGGCACAATAATTCTTATATATGTATGTATGTGTATATATATTGTTTTAAGAATTATTATAATTGTGTTAGGTAGGTTTGAATGAAATTTACATTTAATACACATTTCATGAAACCTTTAAATTAATACTTAAGTAGACATAACAACAACAATAAACAATGTGAAAATGCTCACATGTTTTCTTCTTTCTTCTTATTTTTACCTTTTTAAAATTATTTAAAATGAAAACCATGTAGACTTAAATACCAACTAATTAATAGGTTAAATCACAACCAATATTAATTAATTTATGATAATTGTTTGATTTTATAAATGATTAATTATAGTACATTATATATATACATACATGTATATATACATATCTAATACATATTTGTAATTTAAACTAAAGGAAATGAGTTTCTATAACATAAGAAGCTTTATATTTATAAAATAAAATAAAATAAAATAAATAAATAAACAAACAAACAAAGTTTTGCATCTTGATAATTGAAAATATCGAAAATTCTCATAATTTTCACTATCTGGGTACAAAAATATAAAAAATAGTTTTCATAAATAAAAATTGAAAAATAGATATTGATTAGTAAATCCATTCGATTTACTAAAATCGAAAACATTAAGGCTACATTTACCTCATGTGAAAGGTAATTCATAAATGGTGATTTAAGAAATAGATCTAGTTGATTACTTTTGTTGTTATTTACGTGTGTTCCATAATCATAATGAGTTGTGGAGCCCACTTCAAAATTAGTAATAAAATATTGTAGTATAATTGAGGAATTGAGGGTGCTCACTCTGATTGAAATTGAAAATTACGTGAGATCCACTACCTTTACTGTTACTGATATTGTTAATGAATTATGAATATGCCACATTTATAGCTACCTTTGCCTTTATTGGTATCGTTAGGGTCAAGCAGTAACAAAAACGATAACCGTAACAATAAAATGTGATAGATTCATATTTCTAGATAAACACGATCAAAAGCAATCAAATTATGTTTGCAATTCAAACATATACGATTCATCCATCAATGAAATCTCATTCCAATTATACCGATTTTCATTACGATTTGGCAAACGAGACCTAAATGAAATCTAGATGACATAACAAAAGATCTTAATGTCAAATCGAGTATAGCCTAATTGACATATAAATGTACTAAAAATTACAAGATTTGTGATTAAAATCTTACAACAGTCAATTATTCTAAAAAAATAAAAAAAATTCTAACATTTAACAATCATATCACATTAAGACATCGAATTTGATAAAACTAAATTTAGTTCTATCTAACAAAAGAAAAAATAACCCTAATATTGTGTTTTCCAACATATCACTCTATTCCTAACTTTTGTTTTTCTCTTTTTCCACACTTCTTTGTCTTTCTCTAATGAATATTTCCCCTTTTAAAAAGAAGAAAAAAAAAAAAATACTTTCACCAATTTTTGTCTCTCTGACATTTCCTTTGATTCCTCAAAATTTCTCTTTCTAAATCTTTTTGGTTATCTCTAAAGTCCACTCTCAACTTTTCTATTAAAAGAAGTTCTCTCTCCTCTCTCTAACATTTATCTCACCTTTTTAGAAAACCCAAAAACATTTATCAAATGCTTCATTTTCTAGACCAAATATATATATATATACATATATATAGTTATTTTTTTTTAAAAAAAAAAAACTTGTAGTGTAATGATTATTATTGTTTTTTTTATTTTTATAATGTAGACCTATTTAATAATTATTTATTTTTATTTTTTTAAAATTAAGTCTATATATATTACTTCCATCTATAAATTTCTTTTTTTTTTTAACTATTTTTTATCAATGGTTTAAAAAATCAATCTAAAATTTTAAAACTAAAATCTCATTTGGTAACCATTTTATTTTTTAAAAGTAAATATATGAATACTACTTCCATCTCCAAATTTCTTCATTTGTTTCTACTTTTCACCAATGGTTCAAAAAACCAAACCAACTTTTGAGAACTAAAAAAAGTAGTTTATAAAAAGTTATTTTTGTTTTTAGAATTTGGTTAAGGATTCAAACATTGTACTTAAGAAATATGCAAATCATTCTGAGAAGTATGGATGAATAAAACTTAATTTTCAAAAGCAAAAACCAAAAGACCAAATGGTTATAAAACGGAACCTAAAAAAGTAGCTTTTACAATTTTGTTTTTATTCTTAAAATTTGGCTAAGAATTTAACTATTGTACTTAAGAAAAATGCAATTATTGTAAGAAACAAAGAGAAAATAAGCTTAATTTTTAAAAACTAAAAATTAAGATCTTGTTTAATAACCACTTTTTTTTTAAAAAAAAAAATTAAGCATATGAATACTACTTTCACCTCCAAATTGAACATTGTTATCTAATTTTCATCAATAGTTTAAAAAATCAAACCAAAATTTGAAAATTAAAAAAGTAACTTTCAAAAAATTGTTTTTATTTTAAAAATTTAGTTAAGAATTCAATCATTATACTTCAGAAATACGTAAATCTTTATAAGAATGATAGATGAAATAAACTTAATTTTCAAAAACAAAAAATCAAATGATTATCAAATAAAATTTTTAAAAAATAAAATGTTTACAAAACAAGACCGTAATGATTATATGGTTGATTTTGGTACTTTTTCCTGACCATAATACTATAAAAAGGAGATATATAGCATCATTCCAAATCATAAACTCAACAATACAATTCTCTTCACACACAAACAAAGTTGAAATTCCAAAAATGGACAAATCATTCTCTTTTGATTTTCTCTCTCACAAGAAGCCACTGAGACTATTTGGAATTGAGCTGATCAACATCTCAGCAGATCAAGAAAATGAATCAGGACACTCTCAAATGACCCGCCTGTGTGGGGGTCTGGGTGACAGACCAATGAGAACGTTCCACTGCCAGTACTGCTTCAAGGAGTTCACTAACTCACAGGCACTTGGAGGTCACCAGAATGCTCACAAGAAAGAGAGATTGAAGAAGAAGAAACTCCAAATACAAGCTCAAGCCTCCAGTCTTCATAGCTACCTTCAAAACTATTTTAATTCCCATTTTGCCCTTGAATTTGAAGGGTCCCACATCAGTTTCCGTACCACTGATCATCTTGAGTTCCATCATAATGGCCGTGTGGTTGCTGCATCTGATCCTCCCTCTGCTTCTGAATTTCATCTCTTTCCATTTCTCTAAGAATTACAATATGCATGTATCTGGATTTGTTGTCAAATAAATATTTCTCTTCATTTGTTTTTTGTTTTTTCACTTTTTTTTTTTTCCTTTTTTCATTTCTCCTACATCATCTTGTTACCTGTTTTGAGAATTAGTAAATTTTTCTTTTTTTTTAATTGTTTTTTTCTGGGTTAAATTATGAATTCAGTATTCTAGCTTTGATTTTTTTTTTTTGTCAATTTAGTTAACTTTCATCATTATAATTTTACATCTTGGATAGTAACTACTTTATCTTTTATTTTTGAAAATTAAGTAAAAAAGCTGAGATTTTAGCTCAATTTTACTAACAAAAACAGGTTTCTACCATGTACTAAATATTTTCCATATTGATACATATTCCATTTTTGTTATAATAATGTGATGAAGAATGAAGACGAGAATGAGACTTTCATTTACAGTATTGAGTGAATAATATTGATCTAGGCTAGGTTATGGATCAATCATCAAATGGAAACCTTTTTTTTAGTTTTCAAATTTTGGTTTTTGAAAACAATGATAAAAGTTAGATTACTAATAGTAAGAAATTTAGAGACGAAAGAGTTGTTTATAGGTTTAATTTTTAAAAACAGAAAAAAAAAACAAGCCGTCATTTGGTAACTTTTTTTTTTTTTTTTTTTTTTTTTTTGGTTTTTGAAGATTATATTCTCTCATTTTCTTATCATGATTTGCATCTTTTTATCTGAAGTAAAAAAGTTGAATTCTTAACCAAAATCTAAAAACAAAACTAGTTTTTAAAAACTAATTTCTCTAGTTTTCACAATTTGGCTTGGTTTTTAAAACATAGGTAGAAAGTAGATAACAAAACAAGAAACCTAGAGGAGGAATGAATGTTAATAGACTTAATTTTCAGAAACTAAAAACTAAAAATCAAAATAATTAATAAATGGAGCTCAAATGATTACTAAATAGACCTTAAAAATTAAGGTCCACACAAAATTAAAAAATATCTAATAAATGAATTAATCATATTGAACTAACTCATTGTTGAGGAATATTTTTATAATTTTATTATTATTTTTTTTTTTTTAAACGTTTATAATTCGACAGTTATTTTGCATGTTGTTGTTTACTCTTACATCGAGGCTCGCTTTGAAAGGTTTAATTAATAATTACAAGAGACAAGTGCTCGTGCTACATCTAATTGATCCGACGCCGAATTTAAAAAACATAGCTGGATTTTTCTTCACAATAATTTAAGGACTACTTTTAAGTAAAATTCATAGGTTTTGGCCAAAATCGACCAAAATCGACCAAAATCAAACTAAAATAGACCTGAACTCTTCACACGCCCCCAAGAAATGAGAGACAAGTAACTATAAATAGCGCAACAATGTCACACCACTACTTGGGAGCGTACGATGCTGCCACGAAAAAGTCCAACGCCTACAGTGTCGAGCACCAACGTCGCAATACTGTTCTTCAGTTTGCTTGATGACGTCGTGATGCTGTAGGATATTGTTGTGACACTATCTCTCTTTCTTGCAACGCTACTCGTGAACGTCATCTAGTGTTGCAATGCTTCTAGGTAAGGGTAATTTAATCATTTCAAGTCTTTGAAGTACTGACGGCTCAAATAAACTAATATTTAAACATATTATTCAATGTAAACCAATAAGATTAGTGAATCAATGATAGCTTATTTGGAGAGCTATCGATGCTCTAGGCAACATTGACAAGTTACAGCCTTAGATTTCACGCTTGTTTAGCTCCTACAACAATGTCTTAATGCCATTTTTTTGGAGTTGAGACGTTTTTTCCTGTGTCTAGTGGTTTTGCTTCCTATTTTATGACTTGATTGCTCAAATTTAGGTCCGATTAACTCTCATTTGATTATAATTCTTCAAAAGTGCTTCAAATAATTTCAAATCATACAATCTCTAAAAAAAAATAGACAATAAAGCATGCGAGAGTAATGAAACTAGCTTAAATTACGAACATAAATAGCATTATAAATATGCTATAACATACACGAAAGGATATATACCATTTTATCGTGTAACCATTTTGACTCAATAGTTGTAATTTGGCAAACGATGTGACCGTCTATTTAGACATTTCTCAACCTAGTCTTAGGCCGCATTTATTCTCCCACAATCTTAGCAAGTGCAGTCCAATTCATGGAAGCGGGGTTCACTTAATACTTTTGTGGTTGTTTACCCAATTCTATAAACATAAAGCATTGGTGGGGTTCATGTTTTAACATTACCCTAATTCCTACAATTCGATTGCTCCTACCTAAGGTGCTAATCTGATTGTAATGGATGAACTACCATGGGACGTACCTAGAATTTTGACGTACTTTGCTCTTGCCTTCTCTCAGTTTGTACACCTCAATTTGAGCAAAAACACACTACTCTTTCCTCTAAAGATACAAAAAACCTAGAAATATCAAACTTCATATGCATTTTTCTCTCCATCCTAACACTTCTCCTGAATCTCTAATTTTTCTCTCTATATTTTGCTCTTGCTCTTGCTTAGGCTTGCTCTCGCTCTCTCGCTTTTTCTCTAACCCTTGCTATGTGGCCAAAACTAGACATGCTAGGTACTTCTCGCTCTGGTTTAAGATTGCAAACTGAGATTATTGTTATTTTTTGGGCTTCCAAACTTGAATTTGAGTTCCAAATACATGATTTCATCGATAAATTCTTCTCTCACTCTCATTCTCGCTTAGGCTTGGTCTCACTCTCATTCAGGCTTTCTCTTGCTCTCGCTCCAACTTGCTCTATGGAAACCAATTTCTAGTTGTAGTTTAAGTTTGCAGATCGAGATTATTGTTATTTTTTAAAACAAAAAAGAATATATTCTTCATTATATAATTAAATGTTTGTGTTATCCCTATTTACTTTGTTTGTTGGAGTCGTAGGAATTCCGTTCACTCAATTCAATCAAGAAGCAATGGATTTAAATATATTAGACAAATGGTTAACGCCGTCTATAAACTTGTTACATGAATTATATATATATATCTAAAAAATACTTGTTAGAAGTATTCTATCAGTTGAAAAAAAAGATTATTTTGAAAAAATAAATCTGGAATCAAATTAAAATGTGAATTAGATATAACCAAATTTAAAATAATTACTATTTTTTTCAATCCTTAGTTTGGGTATTAAAATTTTTAAAATGTTGAGGGTATTAATTATGGTAAAATACCACTTTCTATAAACTGTTGCACATGTAAGTATATATAATCAAAAGTAATTCTGTAATGTTTGAGCCCATGATTTCTACATGTTCATAAACAAACTAAAAGGAATTTGTTTACTATTAAATTTCAATTACTTTATAATACAATCCTATTACAATTACACCTAAATCTCAAACGAGATAGAAAACGAGGCCTTAGTTCGAATATTTCATATATATGGTCTAGATTGCATCTATACACAAAAGAATATACCACACTTTCTATGAAACTACTTCAATTCAAATAATTGTAACAAAGAACAAAATTAGAATTATGAAAAGATGTAAGAAAAAAAATGGAGACGTCAGTTTTCAACCTTGATAGACCACTTTTATATATAGTATAGATGCTTTAAATTTTTAATCGTTGGGAATGTCTTAGCTGTTGACTTCAAAAAATTGCTTTAAATTACATTTACTTTTTGTCTCACTTAAAAATTTACAAGTTCAATAAAGAACTTTTATATCAACAATATTTTGTTGACTTGTAAGAAATGTTTACAGTCGTTCTAAGACTTCTCCCCACGCATATTGTTGTCGCCATCCATCTGAGTTACAGTAAACACGTAATCTATTTGGAACCTTCTCTGATGAGTATATACGTATGTTTGAATGGGTTGTTGTGTTATTATTAAAAACAATCGATGTGTAATTGCGTCCAAATTTCTTTCGAGGCATTGGTTGTTATACAACACAACGATTTTGTCCTCACAACGTGATTACATTGATTTCATGTCTCACATTAGTAATGCTATCTTGTTAAATTTTGTTATTGCTAAATTTCAAAATTTGAAAATCAGATTTATTTTTGGTTTTCTACTTTTTAGAGTTATGTTTGTGTTTTCTCTTCTGTATTTTCTTCTCAAAAGTTTAAATGCTTTGTCAAATATATAAGAGCAAAAGCAACAAACAAACAATTCTTTTTTTCTTTTTTTCTTTTTGGAAAACGAGTGTTTTCTGAGTATGCTTTTAAACTTTTAAAACTTCCATAAAACTTCACGTTTTGTGTTTATTATAAAAATTGATCACCAAACATAAAACTATTCATTATTTAATATAACATATATGAATTTCCATGTTAGATGAGAACTTTAAAAAAAGTTGATGAATTAAAGTCGAAGTTTTAAAAGTTAAAAAGCACAAAAATGAAAACTAATGATAGTCTATGGTTTGACATTAGAATTTAATATTTTATAGAACCACAATATATAATAATAACTTTAAAAAAAAAATACTGTATTTACACCTTTTCGAAAATCTACTTTTATTTTTAAAATTCAGGGAAGATCTAAAAGGTATATTCGTAAAATTTTTTTAATTGCTTTGAAATAAGAATTTTACAGCTAAAATTTGTAAATTTTACTATGGATAGAATCTTTCTATCTATAATCTCCAAGAAGGAAGTAATTTCAAATTTCACTTTTTGGAAAAACCATTATATACTTATGATTTTTCTACTTTGATTTGGCATGATGTGATTTTATTTGAAGTTCGAGAAGTTTTAAAAAGTTTCTAGATCCAAACATAAGGTAAAGAATGACAAGATTTATCTACATGTACACCTTTTCACGATACAAGAGGAAAATAATCTTTCATTAATTGTAATGAAGAAAACCCTTACAAACAACCATAGTTAACTAAAATAGCCAACAGTGTTTAGAATAACCGACAGTAAACTAAGCTAATTACATCAGTAATTATCTAATATTTGTTAGAAATTAAGCTAGATACATAATAGATAATACATTCTTAGATACATTTCCAAATACACGAATTTCTAATTTCTAAATGTACCCACTTCTAGGAATATGTAATTATTTATGTACATGAATGGTATGTATACATGTACTTCATATATTTTGTGTCTTTTAGGAAATGTCTGTTCAGTACTATATAAAGGGTTTGTTACCTTCATTTGTAATCGAGTAAAAAATCAACAGAAGTAAATTGAAGTTATAAAGAATTTTTTAGTTCAAATGGAGGTGGTAGAGGATTTGAACCACAGATCTCTTGGTCCCCAATACACACTGATGTCAATTGAGCCAAGCTCTTATTGGCTGAAGTTATGAAAAAATTGAGTTTCAAGAGAACAATATTTTTCTCTTATATGTTCTTGAATTTTGTAAGAGAACAAGTTTCTTCTCTTCAAAGTTGTGAGATTTAGAGTGAATTTTAGACTGGGCTTATCAACGCTTCCAACAAAGTGGTATCAGAGCAAAAGGTTGAAAGATATCATCAAATAACATGTTGCAGCATCAACTTCCTCGTTGTGAGGGAAAAACTATGGATGGAGTTGACAAATGAAGATTCTTTATGGATCTCAAGATCTTTGGGATATTGTTAATAAAGGATATTTGGAGCCAGAAAGTGAGAATGATTTTTCACAACAGTAACTCAATGAGTTGAGAGATGCTAGAAAAAAAAGATAAAACGATATTATTTTTTTATCAGCTACCAAGCTGTAGATGAAAATATCTTTGAAAGAATATCAAGAGTCTGAACTGCTAAAGCAACATGAGATGCATTGTAGAGTTTGTACGAAGGAGAAGAAAAGGTAAAATTAGTACGATTCCAAAAATTTGATACCATTCAAATGAAAGATGCTGAAACTATTAAAGACATTTTCAATCGTGTTCTCTTAATTATTAATCAATTGAGATCAAATGTGTTAGGTTTTGTGTGATTGATAATATTTGTTTAAGCATCTCAGATGTTCTGAGAATTGTCTCTACATTGTTTCTTTTAGGAAAAGGATTTTTTTTGGAAATACTTATTCTGTAAGATTTTTTTCCTTATCTGTTTTTTGCTTTTCTGTGATATTCTACCGATATCCATTTCCTTTCTATCTCCCAATTGCTATGGAATTTAGGGTTGGCTAACTTTGTTTCCTCTGCTCATATTGAAAGGTTTCTTTACATTCTGAAAACATCAACCATATTATTTTTTTAAGCTCATATTGTGGAAGAACATTTTGTGTGTTTAGTCGACCGTGTAATGCATTGACAATCTAAGTTCTCTTGTTCTTGAAGACATTCTCTGTGTTCCTCTCTTCGAGAGCAAGACAATTTATTGAGAAGGAATTCTTAAACTTAGGAGGAGCTTAAGTCATTCAAGCAAAGTGTACTTTATGTTAAAAGGAAAGATACAGCCAGAGTGGGAAGGAGTCTCACGGCTTGAAAGGAGCTCAACATTATAGAGAGGAAGTCTCGATCTTAGGGGGAGCCTAAGGTTTACTTCACTAATAATACAACTTAGGGGGAGCCTAAGACACAGTGAGAGGGATCGTACCGAGGGGGAGCCTAGAATATTTGCTGAGTTTCAAGCTGTACGAGAGTCACTATAATTGTGCATCTATTACAGATAAGTACTGTGTTGTAATTTCTTATCATTAATATTAGTAGAGTTATATTTCCTGGGCATCTTTCCCCCAGATCTAGGTGAGTTACACCGAACTAGGTTAGTAATCTCTGGTGTTATGATTGTTTCTTCTTTCTGAAATGCTATAACATAAGCCTAATATTGTTAATGTGTAGTAGATACCTCCTTGTCATTTTTTTAATTGGTATCAGAGCGGGTCACCATTATCTCTGGTGCTATGATCCTACTTTGTCCTGATGGAAGGAGTAAAAGAAGAAGGTTCTACGTCTTGTCCACATATACTGGATGGAACCAACTATGCATATTGGAAAGGATGGATGACTGCCTTCCTAAAGTCCTTAGATAGTAAATCCTCGAATTCTATTATAGTTGGTGGTTTCATCCTCAAGTCTCAAATGAGAAAGGTGAATTGAAGCTCAAGCCTGAAGTTGAGTGGTCTAAGGAAGAAGATGAAGCCTCTCTTTGGAATTCTAACTTTTGAAATGTCTTTCAATGACTTAGGATATCTCCTCTATGAATAGTCAACTAGTTCAGGATATCCCCTTATAATGGCAAAAAATGCCGAAAATCCTAGATCGTCTGTTCAGAGACCTCATTGTTCTAAGAAGGACTTTAACAAATCAGAAGGGAATGATTCAAACAAAGATAAATTGACCTAGCCGTTATTACAGCAAATTGGATCTGGTAGATCAGAGAGGAATCTGGTAGAATGATTGGATCACAAACTAATTATTCATTAGAAGATCAGTGGAACTTAAGGAGCAAGATGTAATATCGGGGGTAAACAACAAATTGACCTAGCCGTTATTACGAACAACCTGTGAAAGGTCGACTTACTGATTGTGGTTAAATCAAGTGGACACAAATATATCTACAGTGAGGAGAGTGCAACCATCGAGCAAAAGTGGTGTGGCTTGATAGTTAATGCATACTGATTAATTTGGCCTAAAGAGTTTTAGCCAATTAATCTTAAATCGTTGAAGCTCATGATTTGTAGGTCCATAAGGTCCCTCTATTAGCTTGTAAAACATGAGCACCTTGAATTAATAAATTGAGTGAATTTGAAATAATATCAATTTGAAGTGCTCAAACTGAATTCCAAATTGAAATTAGGGTTTGAATTCGAATTCAAATTAGGGTTTGTATAATGATATAATTAAACGTTTAATTTATCGAAATTAAACAAAATTGGAGAGTTTATAATATTTATATATTGATTTAAATATCAATTACATGAATATGATTCATGTTTAAAATTAGGTATGCGATTAATTTAATATTTTATATTAAATTATTATGTAATTAATTAAATATGTTTAATGAATTAAAAATCAAATTAATTTTCAATTTCAATTCAATTTGAGAAATTGAATTT
Organism: Benincasa hispida; assembly: GCF_009727055.1. Taxonomy (NCBI): domain Eukaryota; kingdom Viridiplantae; phylum Streptophyta; class Magnoliopsida; order Cucurbitales; family Cucurbitaceae; genus Benincasa; species Benincasa hispida. The sequence continues at coordinate 19,743,739 of NC_052354.1, forward strand.
CGATGTTTTAAATTTAATAAAAGCTCTAAAAGTGGAGTATTGAAGGCGGAGAGGAAAAAGTTCCTACTGAGTTCTTCTCCTTCACCTGAAATCTCTTCCCTTTTCCTTCACAAATTCAGCTCAATTGTGAGTTCCACCACTCAAATTCAAGGTTGAGAATAGTAGAGAAGATCTTTTGATGGTTCACTGTTGAATTGGAGCTGGAATCTCATGAAGAGCAACTTGGAATTGGGAGAATTCATCAAAGGTATGTAGTTTAGAAACCCTCTGAAGTTTCCGTTTATTGATTCTGTTTGCTTTCGTTGCATGCTAGCAGAACCTATTAGCCAACTTGTTTGTTGCAGTCCTTAAGCGACCAGAGAGGAAATGGGAGAATGTGTCTATAGACTTTATCGTGGGGTTACCCCAATCAGCAAAAGGCTTTACTGTTATTTGGGTTATAGTAGATAGGCTCATTAAGCTAGAATATTATTAAGCTAGCACATTTTATATGGGGAAGTCTATTTTCTCAGTAAGCAAGTGGGCGTAGTTGTACTCTAAAGAGGTGGTAAGAATGCACAAAGTACCCGTGTCCATTGTGTTATACAGAGACCTTCATTTTACATCCGACTTTTGGAAGAGTCTTCAAATAGTGTTAGGTACTTATGGCAGATAGAATGTTTGAACCAGATATTGGAGGATATGTTATGCGCATGTGCGATAAAGTTCTCAAGAAGTTGGGACTCTCACCTACATTTGATGGAGTTTGCTTATAATATCAATTACAAGGCTACCATCGGCATGTTGCCATTTGAGGCGCTTTATAGAAAGAGTTGCAAGTCTTCTATTTGTTGGGATGAGGTAGGACAGAGGAAGTTGCTAGGGCCTGAGCTAGTACAAATCATAAACGAGGCAATACAGAATATTAGAGCTTGTATGCGAACAACTCAGAGAAAACAGAAAAGTTATGTCGATGTTAGGTGTAAGGACCTACAATTTGAAACTGGTGTTAAGATGTCCTTAAAGGTAGCACCTATGAGAGGTGTTCTGAGGTTTGGAAGAAAAGGAAAGCTAAGTTCGCAATTCATTGGACTTTTCGAGGTCTTGGAGCGAATTAGCCCTGTAGTTTATCGGTTGGCGTTCCACTGTTATTCTCTTTAGTTCATAATGTTTTCCATGTTTCGATCCTGAGGAAGTAGGTAACAGATCCATCACATGTGGTGGATTATGAACCATTATGGTTAAATGAGATCTTGAGTTATGAAGAGAAACCTGTAGAAGTTCTCACCAGAGATGTGAAAATGTTACACAGTAGGGAGATAACACTTGTGAAGGTTATGTGGCAGAATCACCAGTTGAAGGAGGCTACGTGCTAGCGAGAGGGTGAGATGAAAACCCAATACCCAAAGCTTTTTCAGGAATGCACTTTCGAGGATAAAAGTTTTTTAAGGAGGGAAGAATGTAACATCCCGAGTTTTTCATAATTTAAAATCAGTATTTTTGTAATAATTGAGGATATTTTTGTTACTTTTGAAATTTAGTTCTTTTAATGGAAAATTTGGGTTTTATGCTGAATTACTTCGATTTTTATGTTAATGTCAAAAATTGAGATTGTATTGGGAGAATTGTTTTATTTTAAAATTTGAGTTTTGAAGAGGAAGTGGAAAGGATTGTGATTATATATATATATATATATATATATATATATATATATATATATAATTGTGCTTTGAAGGAAAGAATAAAATAGAATAAAATAGATGGTTTATCAATAAAATAACATAATTTTTTTTAAACCCTCGCTCTCTCTTCCTTCCTCCCGCGGGAGCCCTCCCCCATTTTTTAATTTTCCTTTTTAGTGACGCCAGCCCCCCTCGTTTTGTTTTTGTTCTTTTTCAACCGTTGCCACCGTCCAACAAGCCGAGGCACCACTCACTTCACTAGATCTAAAGGCGTTCACCGCATCGCTTCCTTCAGGTGTCGTTAGTCGGTCAACTCCCAACTGTCTGACCCGTTTGCGCACCGTTAGCCTAGAGCCCCCCCCGTCATCGCTGCTTCGGTTAGTGTTCACCACCATTTTTGTCTGTCATGCGTAAGGATGACGTCTTCCTTCAGTTTGCATTCAATCGATCGTCCGAAGACAACTTATTAGATCTGGCCGACACCCATTAGTCTTTCTGCCGCCGGTCACTATTGTTTGGGTTTCACTGGAATCTTGGATTAAGGATATGTTTTAATTGTTTTTTATTGGGTTTTCTTGAGGATTTTGAGCAGTCATTAAATTTTTGGCCCTGATTTATTGGTACTCGTCGTATTTTTGGATTTTAGGGCAGAATTTCAGGTTATTGAACTTGTCGTCCAACCAATTAAAGGTATAATCGATGAATTTTGGTGAAGGGTAAGGCTCTAAACTCATTTGGATTGTTAAGCATGTTGTATGTTTTATGGATTACTCGGTTTAGGTTTGACTGAACCATGGACTGTGACCTAATACAAATTTCCATGATGTTTGGATAATATGTATGGATCTTGAGATTTCTTGGTGTTTCCTTTTGGGTGATTTTAAGTGTTATCCCGTGGGTTTTTGTTAAGTTATTGAGAAGCTTTTGGTTTAGGATTGGTGCTTTTGAAGTTGTTCTTAAATATTCAAATTTATATTTTCTTGTTTGTTACTTTGGTTTGATTCAAGGTCTCATTGGGCAAGGGAGAGGCTAAGCTTGCTAGTTTCTAGAGTTTGCAATTAGAGCTAAATAATCTTACTACTGAAACTACCTATTGAAGAAAATCGGATATAATGATTTCCATGAGCAGCGAAATGATCGTTCCAAATTTCAGTTGTATTTGAACAACAACAATTATAGTCAAGAAACGGAAACATAAAAGCTATGCACAAAACGAAATTATAACATGCTTTTTTAAAGATCAAGGGATAGAATTATACATACCTTTGAAGACGAGTCTTGAACACCCTTGATCACGAATGCTCGTTCACAGCAAGATGGTAATCACGAATGCTCGAACACTACGACCGCTACACTGCACGATCACAGCGACCACGAACACAACGATCACCAAGATCACGAACACAGTAAACTCCAAGACCACGAACACAGCGAACAACCTCCAATAACCTCGAATACGTTGAGTTGAGTACGACACCAACAAAATGGCTACCTTGGTATTCTCGGTGTGAGAATTCAGAAGTTTTGGCTCTATGTGGACTTGGTTAAAGTAAGAGATCGGAGTAACAATCGTGTAAACGATTGAGCAAGTGGGAGATGACAAGTCTATCGTATAGATGATGCCCAATCGTTTAACAGAAGCTATGCGATCCTTAGCTAGTCGGCCAGCTGAGTGACTATCGTGTAGAGTCACTCCACGAGCATCTAGTCTCTCTTCAGCTATCGTTTGTAAATCATATTTACTTGACAACCACCATGAGAACTTCTGAGAATAGAAATCTTAATTCAACAACTTTTTCAAATCTTACTAAATTTAGGAAAATAATAACGGGAAAAAATGCACGTTATTATAGTGCTAAGTTCTTAAACAATGTTGGATTGCATTGATAGAATATGTTAAATTGCGTCCATTAAGCATAAATTCTACAATATTGCGGTCGTATGCGTCCAACGCATTAGGGCAGTTGATCTCTATATTTTTATGCAGAATAATGCATTAAAGCAATGCAAAGAATGCGATCATAGGAATACATCAGTCGAGCGCAACTTCACCGTAAGACTTTGCATTGATCGTGCTCGCAAACATCCACCCAAAAAGAATCACCGCAACATGGTGGGTGCATCTGGACGAAAGGACAATTAAGATCGATGGGACAGAAAGCTGATGGAAATCTGATATAAATTAAGTTGACAGTCGATAACGGTCACAAAGTACATCCAGCTTTATCGATGACAACTATCCGACGCATCAGTCAGGAATTAAAGCTGTCCCATCTGTACAACCAGGAGAGAGAAGCCGCCTTTCACCTTTGATGCCCTATAAATACCAAGTGCATTCTTCAGAGAAGGGGTTAAGCAGTCGATTACTTTATCACTTTACAAATTCACACCTCTATTCATAGTTTTCTTTTCCATTTCATGGCGGAGATAGAGAAAAGTGGTGACGTTAGAGATCGTCTAAGGCGGCTCGAGAGAGAACCTTGGGGCATAAGAGCGAGAGCTAGTTGACTCTCGTGAAAGCAAGAATGTCTTTAGAGCACGAGTAGAATAGTGTAACACCTGGTGGCAAGAAATTGCTCCAGGCTCTTTACTATACTTGCATGATTATTCTGTACTTCATCTTTTATCTATTCAATGAAAGTTCTATTTCTACATCTGCTCATTCTCTTAATACGCATGAGTTGCTAAACTAGTTGAATGGGTTGAGAAGAACTAAGCTAACATGATCTAGGAAGTTCATTGCATGCGATTGTCTAGTTTTATGCTGTGCGAAACATCCCTTTAGAGTTACTCGAGAGAGAATCTAAAGAAAGAACCTAATGTCTCGCATTCCGAATTTTAAAAGATGCGCTGATTATCGTGCCCGTCTTGATTGCACCGGATTGGCACTGTCATTCGAAATCATGTGCGACGCAAGCAGGTACGCAATGGGAGCCGCGTTAGCACAAAAGAAGAAAACTATTTTGCACCCTATCGCATATGCAAGTAAAACTCTGAACCCTACTCAAATCAATTATACCACCACTGAAAAAAACTGCTGGCTGTGATTTTTGCGTTGAAAAATTTTCGGGCATATCTATTGGGAACCAAGGTACTCATTCACACTGATCACTCGACAATCAAATATTTGATGACAAAGAAGGATGCAAAGCGAGGTTGATCAGATGGGTTCTCCTCCTTTAAGAATTTGATATTGAGATAATTGATCGGAAGGGGACAAAGAATCAAGTTGCGGATCACTTGTCTAGATTAGAAAATCCCGAAGTTGATCGCAATGAATCTGAAGTGAGTGTCGTGTTTCCGGACGAGCAGCTATTTCACATAGAAGAATTTCCCTGGTCATCGTTAACTATTTAGTTTGTGAACAATTCCCTGAAGATTACACATACTATTAACAGAAGAAGCACAAGCATGAATGCAAGCATTATTATTGGGATGAACCGAATCTGTATAAAAGAGGTACAGACCAAATCATTCGATTATGCGTACCAAATGCTACTCAACAACGCATATTGTCACAGTGCCACGATTCGCCATATGGAGGGTACTTAAGAGGACATCGTACTGCAACCAAAGTTTTGCAAAATGGATTCTTTTGGCCTTCATTATTTAAAGATGCTACTGACTACGCAATGAAATGTGATCTGTGTCAACGCACCAGTAGCATTTCATAGAAGAACGCAATGCCAATGAACACTATCTTGGAGCTGGAATTATTTGACATCTGAGGGATTGATTTCATGGGACCATTTCCTCCTTCGCATGGCAAGCATTATATCTTATTGGCTATCGATTACATTTCCAAATGGGTAGAGGCAATTACATGCACCGCAAGTGATGTTGTGGTAATCTTCCAGTTCCTCAAGAAAAATATTTTCACTCATTTTGGCACTTCCCGTGCCATCATAAGTGATGAAGGATCACACTTTGTCAACCACAATACAAAGAAGCTGTTGCGCAAGTACAATATCCTCCACAAGGTGGCCACCGCATACCACCCGCAAACAAATGGCCAGGCTGAAGTGTCCAATCGTGAAATTAAATTGATACATGAGAAGGTAGTAAAACCTTCGCAAAAGGATTGGGCAATGAAGCTTGATGATGCGTTGTGGGCATACAAGACAACATTTAAAACACCTATAGGTATGTCCCTCTATGCGTTGGTATTCGACAAGGCGTGTCATTTTCCTTTGGAGCTGGAGCATAAAGCATTATGGGCGGTCAAGAAATTGAATTTTGATTTGAAGAAAGTAGGGGAAGAGCGAAAACTGCAGCTGGTCGAGCTAGAAGAATGGAAGGTTAACTCATATGAGAATGCGAAGATTTACAAAGAGCGCACCAAGCGCTGGCATGATAAACGCATAGGCACTATAAACCTCCAAATCAGGCAAAAGGTCTTACTCTTCAATTCAAGATTGCGGCTCTTCTCGAAAAAATTAAAATCGCGCTGTTCCGGACCCTTCATCATCAAAGCAATATTTCCACATGGTGCGGTGGAACTGATCACCAAGGATGGCAGTCGAACATTTAAAGTTAATGGGCAACGGATAAAGGCATATTGTGGAGGATATTTCTAGCCAGACACAGTCTTTGCAAAGTTGAAAAACTCGGACTATCCCTTACTCAACTCTTGAACAACTCTTTGTCATTTTACTATTATCAGTATTTCACTTATTTCTCAAAAAAAAAAAAAATTGTTGTTTTATTTTAAAATCATTTGACACTCTCTTTGTTTGTTTACAAGAATTAAGGCACAGGATTGCGAAGAAGCAAATGATCTCACTCCATCACTGCAATCCACAGAAGCAAAAATCGCCGCAAGGATGGATGCATCAATACACAATGCGGGCGACAACGCAAAATTTGGGGGTGTACTCTTTCTTATCTTTATTTCAAATTTTGCGCTATTATATTGCATTTCACTTTTCGAAGTCTTATCACCGCATCTTTCTTAATTACTGCAATCATTTGACAAATAGAAAAATTTAGTAGTTCACCGCATGTTGTTTCTTTGCCAATTATGATTTCAATGATGACAAATATGCATCTCTGCCTTTCGTATATATCAGAATTATCTTAAGATAGTCACCTCATGAAATATTTCTAAAAGTTAGGGGTTTGCTAGCTTTCTCTAAAACTCTCTTTACAATGTATTCTATGATCATTGCATGACTTATTTTAATTTCCTTTGGCAATGAAGACATTGCCGTATTTTAAATTTGGGGGTGAGGTATTTATTTTCGACCTTGCTATATCTTTCTCTCTCTATATATGTATAGAATAACAACTCCACTGTCAACGCAATGGGAAACCCATGTTGATAAGAGTTAAGTTGTGAAAGGCACTTACCCATAATTGGATGTTCGCATGACACACGTGGGGGCAAGCCAAAACGAAAGTAAGTCACCAGGATCAATGCATAGATCAATGACCGCAACTCCAATACCAAATTGGTATGAGTTTAGTATGAGAAAGAGTGCAATGCTTGTAGTTGGATGTCTGCATGACACACGTGGGGGCAAGCCAAAACGAAGGCAAAACACTCAGATCAGCGCAAGGTAAAAAAAAAAATAGCAATGAAGAAAATTTTTGTGTAAGGATAAATGATTTGACACCCCGGTGGGAAATTTTCTTTTTGAAATAAATCATGCGATGTTCCAGAATTTAGTAAAGTCCTTTTGAAAGTTAAGCTTGCAATCCCTAAGTCTTAGAAATATTTTAGGAAGAGACTTGAATAAGACTTAAGGAAATTTTGGCATATAGGATTTGAACGAAGTATCCTTGAGAAATCTAGGGATAGAACTTTGCGGTTAACTTGCTAAAGGAATCTTTAGTTTATGCTTGAGGACAAGCATTGTTTAAATTTGGGGGTGTGATAACGGGCAGAAATGCACGTTATCATAGTACTAAGTTCTTAAATAATGTTGGATTGCATTGATGAAATATGTTAAATTGCGTCCATTAAGCATAAATTCTATAATATTGCGGTCGCATGCGTCCAACGCATTAGAGCAGTTGATCTTTACATTTTTGTGCAGAATATGCGCTGTCTCTTATACACATCTAGATGTGTATAAGAGACAGCGTCCAACGCATTAGAGCTGTTGATCTGTATATTTTTGTGTAGATATGCGTTAACGCAATGTAGAGATTGCAATCATTGGAATACATTGGTCAAGTGCAACTTCACCGCAAGACTTTGTGTTAATCGTGCTCACAAAGATTCGCCCAAGAAGAATCACCGCAACTTGGTCGGCACAACATGGTGGGTGCATCTAGGTGAAAGGATAATTAAGATCGATGGGACAGAAAGCTGACGGCAGTCGGATCCAATTTAAGTTGGATAACGGTCACAAAGTACATTCAACTTTATCGGCAATTATCTGGCGCATCAGTCAGGAATTAAAGTTGTCCCATCTATACAACCAGGAGAGAGAAGCCGCCTTTCACCATGGAAACTCTATAAATACCAAGTGCATTCTTCAGAGAAGGGATTAAGCAGTCGATTACTTCATCACGTTACAAGTTCATGCCTCTGTCCATAGTTTTCTTCCATTTTAAGGCGGACGCGAGGAAGAAGGTGTGCCGATAGATCGTTCCGGAAAGCTTGGGAAAGCACCGGAAGCTCCAAGACAGAGAGAGGGTCGACGCCTGCAGAAGCGGAAACATTTAAAGATCAGAATAGAGATTCAGTGTAAAACGCCTCGATCAGCAAGGAATGGCTATCAAGCTCTCTGCCTTTATTTTCCATTATCATTTTGTACTCAACTCAGTTAGAAGAATGGAATGTCTTTCTCTATATTTGTTCATTCTCTGTTATTTAAGCATGAGTAGCTAAATTAGTTGAATGGGTTGAGAAGTAGTTAGCTAGCATAACGAGGGAATCTTCCTCTTTGAAAATATCTTGTTTATGTATGCTTCATTCATCTATTAGAGATAGTCGGGAGGGTAGTCTAAAAACAGGATCTAGACTTGGGAAGGTCGGGTCAGAATCTAGGTTTGGAAGAACCAGATTAGAACGCAAAATGGGAGATGCTTAGGAATGAGCACTATTTGTTATTAACGCATCGCATGCATCTTAGCAATAAGGTATGATTGTATGCGGTCACCTTGCTTTTAAGCATTTTGCATCAATGCATCGGACAAGAGTAGAGACTTAGGGATAAGCTCTATGGACATTTTTCATTCAACGTATGCGTCATAAACTTAGAAGATTGCATTTCATTTGGAAATGACTTGCTGTGCATGGTTGTAACATGATCGCAAGGTTTGACGCATTCCCGAGTAACGCTAGCTAAATATCTTCTCAACCCGTTCATCACATACCTATTGCATCTATCAACGCAACTATCTTTCTCAAATCCGCCGCCTTTACTTACTTCGTTTTTTTCATCAACGCAACAACACACCCAACACTTTATTTATTTACTTAGTTACCACAAAGTTTCTATAAACATTACCAACACAACTATTTTCACAAGTCTTTGTGTTCGACCCTGGACTTACCAGGAAACTCCAGGGAATTTACACTTGAATTCCGCTGAGGAAACTTGAGTGCACAATGCAATCTATCAACGCATATCATCCATATTTCCACTTAACAAAATTAACGCATCAATTACCTTTCAGGCATGGAGTAATATTATCTAAGGAATAGTGTCCTGAGACGGATTCCCTATGCATCTGATGTTGATAGCCTAATGTATGTGATGTTGTGTACTAGACCTAATATCTACTATGCAGTGAGAATAGTCAGTAGATATCAGTCTAATCCATGATATGATCACTGGACCACCGTTAAGAATATCCTGAAGTATCTACAGAGAACGAAGGACTACATGAATGTGTATGGTTCTAAGGATTTGATCCTTACAAGATACACAGACTCTGATTTTTAGACTGATAAAGATTCTAGGAAATTCATATCAGGATCGGTGTTCACTTTTAATGGAGGGGTAGTAGTCTAAAGGAGCACCAAGCAAGGGTGCATCGCTGACTCCACCATGGAGGCTGAGTATGTAGCAGCTTAGAAGGAAGTTGTTTAACTCAGGAAATTCTTGATTGATCTGGAAGTCGTTCCAGATATGTTCAAGCTCATCACACATTATTGTGATAATAGTGGTGCTATGGCTAATTTCCAAGAGCATAGGAGTCACAAGTACGGGAAATACATAGAGCAGAAGTATCGTCTCATCCGTAAGATTGTGCATCGAGGGGATGTGATCGTCTCACAGATAGCTTCGGAGCACAACATTGCTAATCCATTTACAAAGGCTCTCATGACTAAGGTATTTGAGGACCACCTGTAAAGTATGGGTTTATGGGACATGCCACGTTTAGACTAGGGCAAGTGGGAGATTTGTACTGGGCGCGTGTTATGCCCTAGTTTATTGATTTGTGTAATTTGTATTTTAGTTGACTTTTACGTTGTACAACTCCACTAACTTTAGGTTAAGTGGGAGATTGTTGGGGTCGATGCCCTAAATCTCATAATGTCCTATAGTTTGTAATTGTATTGTACAACCATTTTATTTTTCTAATAAAATATATGATATTTTATTCCATATTTTAGTTGCATTAACCACAAACCAATAAACTAACATTCAAAGTTATCTTATAGCTTAAATATGTATGTAGAGACATACGGGTGGATCATGTTTAAGTGATAACCTAAATGGTCTGTAGTAGATGGATAAGGCTGGATACCTTATCCTGGTGACACTACGAGTATGGCACGCTTTGTAGGTGTTACAATTGTTATAAAGTGCTACAAATGATTTGATCTTGATCATTAATGTGAAGACATGTGAGTAGGGATATTATATACAAAGAAGTTTGTATAAGACCGGACCACGAAATATTTAGTCTCATTATATAACGTCGTTCATAATAGAGACTTACATTTCATCAGGATGACCATATGTAACATGACTTGAATCTTGAGTGAGTTGTGAACTCCTGCCTATGAAGGCGATCCTTTGATTTGTATGGGTGAGAGTGGTCAAATTGCCGACTCAACAAGCCTACCATTTTGGGGATTCATTTGATTAGGGAGCTAGGAACGTAGCTACATAAGAAGAAATCACTCCTTCCTTAATATCGGGGCAAGTAGATAAATTGCTCTCTTAAGGGCTGATTCAAGGGGTTGAACAATGTGACACTACACCTTCTCCTTATCCGAGAGGGGTTTGGTCATAGTTAGACTATGATTTATTGTTTATTAGAGGGATCAGTGGTACTTAAGAAGCTAGATATAACTATAGGGGCAAAAAGGTCATTTTGGCCCAGCTGTACTTATGAGCAATTTGTGAAGGGTCATTGTACTATTGGTTGGTTATATCTAATGGACACAAAAATATATCTGTAGTGTGAAGAGTGCAGCTATCGATCTTTAGTAGAGTGCCCAATAGTTAACGGATGATGAATAATTTAATTAAAAAGTTTAATTAATTATTCACGTACCGTTGGAGCTTCAAGCTACAGGTCCATAAGGTTACCTCGGTAGCTTAACGAGATTTAGTGAGAATCAGTTTTTGGATTAATTGAGAAAATTAATTATATATGATATAATTAATTAAATTTTTAATTATAAATGATATAATTACTATAATATATTTGATACATTATAATATTAATTAAGAGAAATTAAATATTTGAATATGATTCAAATATTAATTACGTGAATCAGATTCAAATAATTAAAATTAATATAAATGGGATTTTCTATTAAATATCGTTTTTGAGGGAATTAAACCATAGGGGTTATATTGTATTGATACAATATTGAACTATAGATGATATGTTATATTTGATATAACATATAGTTTAATATATATTGTATGATAAAATAGTTATCACATATATATGTGTGTGTGTGTGTGTGAATATTAAAATTAATTTAATATGTTTTTTTATTAAAAAAAAGTAATTTTGGGAGGGAATTGTAACTCCCTCCCCACCTTTTGCTTTCTCAGACGTGAGAGTGGGAGGTTATCCTCATTTTGTGCAATTTTGGTGAAAACTGGACACTGAGTTTCTCTCAACACACAGAAACGTTCTGTGAAGTTTTACTTCTTTCTGCCAATATGAGCGTAGCTCAACTGGCATAGTGTTTGTACTATCGACTTTGAAGTCCGATTCCTCCACCCCACATGGTTATAGGTTCCGATCCCTATAGATGGTGGCCATGCATTGATTAATTAGTACAATTATCGAATTTTATTCGATCCCACAGATGGTGGCCATACATTGATTAATTGGTACAATTATATTTTATCTTTAAAAAAAAAAGTTTTAATTCCTTCTCCTCTTTCTCAATAATCCATCCCTCTATAAATCCAAAATAGTCAGAGCCCCTCTCCTCCTGTGGTGGTGTTCTTCGAGGGTTTTTCAATTGAATAATCGTTTTTCATAGGTAAGGGTTTTCTAACCCATTTTATGATTATTTAATTTGTTAAATGCTTACTGTAATTTTTTGGTTAAATGCATATTTTCTTTTTGTCTCTATAAAATTGAAAAAATGTTAGATGATCCGCTTTAGTTTTATGGTCCCTTCATAGGTTCCTTCACCAGCATCTTAAAATGAAGACAATGTTTATATAAAGAAAAACAAGAAATTATTTTTGTCAGAGAACAAGTGCCTTGGAAAAACTTGTAGCTTGAATGTTCCACCAAGAAAAAAAAAAGTGGACTATCTCCAAATGATCGGTAACATTTGTTTCACATCTCCTATGGAACCCAAGAATGCAATTAAAGCCTTAAAAGATAAGTGTTAGGTTAATGTTATGCAAGAAGAATTGATGCAATTTAAAAGACTTCAAGTCTGGATGTTGGTTCCTCGTTCTATTTTAGCAAATGTTATAGGAACAAAATGGATCTTCAGAAACAAATCTGACGTGAATGAAACAATTCCAAGAAATAAGGCTCGACTAGTTGCCCAAGGGTTCTCCCAAATAGAAGGTGTCGACTTTGATGGGATGTTTGTTCCTATAGCATGTCTAGAAGCCATCAGACTATTGCTAAGTATTACTTGCTTGCTAAAATTCAAACTTTGTTAGATGGATATCAAAAGTATGTTTCTCAATGGACACTTAAATAAGGAATTTTATGTCGAGCAACTGAAAGGCTTTGTAGATCCTATTCACCTTGATCATGTGTACAAGCTTTAAATAGCTTTGTATGTCCTTAAGCCAGTACCTCATGCTTGGTACGATCACTTAACTGAATTTCTTCTCAGACAGGGGTATGTGAAAGGGGGAGTTGACAAAATGTTGTTTGTAAAGAAAGAAAAAGAGAGTCTGGTAATTACCTAAATTTATGTGAATGATATTGTGTTCGGAGGAATGTCTTAGCATCTCGTAGATCATTTTGTAAATCAAATGCATATAAATTTGAAATAAGTTTGGTTAGTGAACTGACATATTTTCTAGATCTCCAAATCAAGTAGCTTAAAGATGGAATTTTCATTTCTCAAAGCAAATATGCTAAAGACTTACTAAAAAGGTTTGGGCTTGAAAAGGCTCATACAAAGAGAACTCCTACTCCCATTCATGTTAAAATGTCTAAAGACTCTGATAGACCTTGCATTTTATGAGAATTTGTATCTAAGCATTATTGAAAGTTAACTTTATCTCACTACAAGCATACTTGACACTGTATTTTCCATGAGGGTCATCTATTGGGTGCCAAACGGATCATCAAACATAATAATGGTACATATGAGTATGGTCTTCTATATTCTTTTAATACGAACTGCTCCTTGGTTGGGTATTGTGATGCAGGTTGGACTGGAAGCTCAGAAGATCGAAAAAACACTTCAGGTGGATGTTTCTTTTTGGGAAAAAACCTTGTTTCTTGGTTTAATAAGAAGTAGAAATGTGTGTCTCTCTCCACTGTTGAAGTCGAATATGTTTCTGCTGGAAGCAGTTATGCTCAACTTCTCTAGATGAAACAAATTCTCAAAGAATACGATGTCCCACAAAATGTTATGACATTATACTGTGATAACTTGAGTGCCATAGATATTTCTCAAAATCTTGTCCAAGACAGTAGGACGAAACATATTGACATCAGACATTAGTCCATCAGTGAATTGGTTGAAAGTAGACATATTGTCTTGAAACATATTCGATATGAGAATCAAATTGCTGACATCTTCACAAAAGCTCTTGACGTTAAATAGTTTGAGGCCCTCTAAACTGCCCTAGGCCTCTGTACTATTGATTTGTAGCAACTAATTAAACTTTTGGAATCGGCCATGAAGGAATTAATTCCCATCTCATCAAGTTTGGACATGTGGAATTGTGCATTTCATGAGGCAGAGCAGTGTAAGTTGAAATATATTTACTATTTGTGCTTTTTCAATAACTTTCGTCGGTTGTGTTTTGGTAGGAAAGTTATTTTTGGATTTTTTCATGCCCACTTTCTTTTTATCTTCCTCGGTCATCGTGGGTTCTCCGTGGTGATTTCTATCTAAATGATGAGTACCCGAAGGGGAACTCATACTTCAAAATAAAAAAAATGGTGCGGTACAAAGAAAAGGCAAACCAGAAAAAGGTTGATGTTTCTTTTGATGGAAATGCTCAGGAAAATGTTACAGAATCTAAGCCTGTTTCAAACCTTAATGTTGAGTCTTTGAAGAGTGTTACCACATCTGTTGCTAAGCATAAACGTTTGTGTGCCCCAGTAAGAGGTAAAAGTAAGAAGAAGAAGGGGGAGACCTCTCTCAAACTGACCACAGAGGACTTTGTGGGTCCAAGCATTGAAGTTGAATCGTCATGTTTTCCATTTGAGCCTAAAAATTTCGGAGGTAATAATCTTCCTCTTGTTCTCTCTAGGGATGAAAAATGTTATTGGGGATGTCTTGCATGCTTTGAATGTTGATTAAACTCGAATTAATGAAGGTAGAGTTAAAAAGTCTAGGGTTTCTGTCTCTGAGAATTCGTCAAGAGATAGCCTACCTGAAAGTCGTTCTTCTGTGAGTAGTGAAGAATCTAACAGAAATAAACTTGTCCAAAATGATGAAATTGTTGAAATTGAATCTTTACATGTGTTATCAAATGTCATTGCTTCTGGTAAGGTGAATGGATCAGACGATGTTGATAAAGAAGTGAGTCAAAAGGTTTCTGATTAGGAGGATGAGAAGAGCATCTCGAGTAAAGAGGGTTTGGGGAATGATGCTTAAAATGTTTTGTTTGATAAAAGGCATGAGAGTGAAAATTCTCGTGAAAAGAAAGATGCAAGAGAGAATTCACTTGACTCAGTTAATGTCTCGTCTGATGATAATGTGTCAATTAGTCTGTTAAAGCAAAAGGGTAAGCAAAAAGTTACTGGTGAGGAGCCCAGTGCTAAGAATGTTTCTATCTCTGCTATTGAGGAAAAAGAAGAAGAGTTAGTGAAAGACTCTCAGGATGTGTCTGTTTAGAATGTTCAGAAACCTAAAGTCAAGAAAAGAGAGAAAAAGAAGGATATTCCTTCAGTGCCTTTAGACAATATCTCTTTCCACTCTGTGGAAAGTGGTAAAATATGGAAGTTTATTGTTAATACAAGAATTGCTGTTGAAAGAGATATGTCCAAGCAAGCTCAAGCCTTTTTAAAGATTATGAGTCTTCTTGTGAAAGCTGATATTGTTTACACTGTGTTGAAGTTAGGGCCTTAGTACCCTAATCTTGTCCGAGAATTTTATATTAATCTTTCACATCAATTTAACAATATTGGAAGCCCAGACTACAGGAAGGTCCATGTAAGGGGACACTGCTTTGTATTTGTAACTTCTATCATTAACAAATACCTGAATCACCAAGTACCTTAAGATGTTACTGAGCAGCGTCCTTCATTGTCTGATTTGGTCTTTGAGCTTACAGGTAGTGTCAAACATGCTTGGCTCAAGAAGGGTCAACTTCCTTGTTCTAATCTCAGTGTTAAGTATATGCTGCTCCACAAGATTGGAATTGAAAATTGGTGCCTGTCGTCTCACAAAATTGGTCTCTCTACTACCTTGGCGAGTTTCTTGTATCAGATTGGCACAACGGCTGAATTCAATTATGGTGTTTTCATTCTAAACCAAATCAAATGCCACATTGGGTCTCAAGCTACCAAAGTCCCTTTGTGTTTCCTTAGACTTATCTATGGGATTCTTCTTGCTAAGAAGGTGACCTTCTCTTGGATTCAGATGTTCCTAATCCTCGTCCTCCTACTTTTTCTTTCAGTTATAGGCTATATTAGGGGAAACATATTCCTAATCTTGGACACACTAATGTTCCTATTACTGAGAGTGGTCCCATAAGAAAATTTCTTCTGACTCCTTGTGGGAAAAAGGTGATGCATGTGTTGGCAACCAAATCCAAAGATCTTGTGGTTTTGGCTCAAAACATTTATGCTCGAAAATCTGAAGTGAATGATATGCTGAATTTACTTCGTAGGGTTTTGGATGGTCCTAATCATTTTACCATGTTTATAATGTTTCTAATACTTTAGATCTGATTACTATATTTGCAACTATTCCTTATAAATATATTATTGCATACATTTTAAATATTGTTTAAATTAAAATTTAATTTTTAAATTCCCTACCAAGAACATATTTGACAACATGAAATGCAACTATATTTTTTATTAAATTTCTTATTTTCAAGTTTCAATTTTCAAATTGCCTAAAAACATAGGCTTAATTTTCTTCTAATAGTCATATTTTTTCCCCTAAAATTTGTTGTTTATGGATTTAAAATTATTTACTCCATATAGTTGTTGTATCTCTCTCTCAAATTTTTCATCTCCACATATAACTTATTAATTTATCTAAAATACATTTCCAATTTCTCTCTCTAAAATTAAAGGGGACAGTTACAGAAATGTCAAAAATGTTAATTAAAATTAGGTCCACAGCCCATGTTTATGGATTTTTGTAGAAATGGCAAAATCAGTAAGTCCAACCCAATTTCACTACTGAAATGAAAAAAGAAAAAGTCGAAAATGTCCTCAAAACTTTGAATAACTTCACGCTTCACTACCTCTTCTTCACGAAAAATTAGGGTTGCTTCTCGATTTTCCTTCCCTTCGTGCACGTACCTTAGGAACAAAAAATCTCTTGTCTTCGATTAGTATGTTCTTCTCCTTCGCCCTTTCTCTCTTCATGTTTTTGTATTTGATTCCAACTGTTCCTTTTCTTTTTGGAGATTTGCAGAGGATGGATGTTATTATAGCTTATATGTTTGTTATTTTTCGATAAAATTAAAGCCATTCTTTGCTCTGGTATTTTTCATATTTGGTGATTCTAAATTTTGTAGGGCTTTTATTAGGTCTTCGTATTGTTCTACTGTATTGATTATTCGATAATTATTCCATTGATGATAGATTGCAATTTACTGCAACTTTATATGGAGATGGATTTTAATCCTCAAAATTCCTTTTGCATTGGTTCGATTTTCATTTCTCTTTAATTCGTCTGGAAGGTTGTTGTAAATGGTGTGGTGACTTCTAATGCTAAAAAGGAACTCAAAATTAAAATTAATGACATTTTATATCGTTGAATCAAGTAGTAGTATCACTAATTTTCATTTTTGGGGATTGTAGGATCTCTAAAACTAGAGATTTTCAATCTTGATCTATGCTTTGGATGAAGCAAGAAAAAATGCTTCGAAAGAGTTGAGCTTAATAGAATGAGGAAGCTAGAGATTCTTCAATCTGCTTTTCTAAAGTTTGTTTGAGGGTTTGAATGAGGATAATTACAGTTTCTTCTTCTGTAAGATCATATCTAAGTGAAAAATTCTTATGGACATTTGTTGTGTGGGTAATATTTTATATTGTCATCTGATTGTCCTTTGATTGTGATTCTATTCTTTGACACATGGTTAGTAGTTTCTAATATTGTCATCGGATTGTCTTTCGATTGTTATCTGACTACCTTATATTATTTGAAATAGGTAGTAGTTTCTCATATTGCTATATGATTGGCATTTGATTACATTCTATTTTTTGTCACATAATTAGTAGTTTCTAATATTGTCATCTGATTGTCTTCGATTGCTATCTTATACTTGTATCGAATTCATTCTCTGGTTCTTTTAGGTTGTTGGGAATAGAATGCAAAAGAGGAAATCTTGACAAGATAAACTTCAGTGGAAAATGAACGTCCAAAAAGAAAATTGAAATGTTTTTTTTGTGGAAGATTTTTTTTACTTTGATGTTAGACTTCATGTTTTTTTTATAATATATTGAACATTGTTGTTTATAATTGTTATCTTATACTTTACGTTACACTTTCATATTAGCACGTAGTTTTTTATTTATAATTCAAGGGATTGGAATGTCCTACAGTAGAAGTAATTGGACACATCAATCTCTAAATTTCATTTTACATAATGCACATAATGGAGTGACGGAAACCATGGAAAAACATAAACCTAAACATGCTATTTACAGTTCAAATAGAAAGGAAGGGATTGAGAAATCACATACCCTTGAAGACCAAATCTTCACATTCCTCTCCAATTCAAGTCGTCTTCTCCCGATCTCACGAACTCGACATTCATGAACTCAACAAACAGGAACGGACACCACCAAGGGGTCTTCCCCATTATTCTCAGGGACGAGAACCATGCAGAGGTGTGGGCAATCTTGGAGTGAGGGAAGGAGAAGAAGATTGAGAGTTTTTTCTCTCTATAAAATTCGCAGAGAGAAAGAGAATAAGAGAGAGAGAACTTTCTCTTTCTTCATTTGTTACTTGAGAGAGGGAGAGATATTAAGGGGTGAAGGAGTTATAACTCTCTCCTCTTTATTTTTAATAAATTCGAATTCAAAATTTGAGTTTAATATATATATAAACCACTTAATATATATTTAAACTACATGTTATCACATATAACATAAACTATAGTTTATTATTCTCTCAAATAACCTAATGTATTAATCTGAATCAAATTCATATTAATTTTATCCTATTGTTTTTATATGAATCACATTCATATAAGCAATAGTTGAATCATATTCAAATTATAACACCTCCTAATAAAATATATAAATTTAATATGAATCATATTAATATTAATTTTAACATATAGTTTCAATAGGAATCATATTCATATAACTAATATTTGAATCATATTTAAATATTTAGTTCTCTCATAAAACTATACATAAATTTATATGAATCATATTCACAATAAATTATAACATATAATTTTTATATGAATCATATTCAAAAAATTAATATTTGAATCATATTCAAATATTTATTTCTCTCATAAAATTATATTTAAATTTAATATGAATCATATTCACATTAAATTTTAACATATAGTTTTTATATAAATCATATTCATATAATTAATATTTGAATCATATTTAAATATTTATTTCTCTCATAAATATGTATCAACATACATTATATTATATAATGTATCAATATACATTATTTAACTGTATTTTTTACAATTAATTCACTTTAATTAATTTGAACAATTCAAATCACACCAAAGTTAATTTGATTCCTATGAGTCCTCATTGAGCTAACGAGAGGATATTATGACCTATAGATTGAAGCTGCAATTATACAAGATTAATTGATTAAAGTCCCTTAATTAAACTAATCAACGTTCATTAATTGTCGGTCACTCCATTAAAGATCGACAGCTGAACTCTTCGCACTATAGGTAGATTTATATGTCCATTGGATATAACCAATCAACAGCACATTGACCCTTCACAAATTGCTCGTAAGTATAGCTGGGTCAAATTGCCGTTTTACCCTTGTAGTTACATCTAACTTCTTAAGTACCACGGTTCCCTCTAATGAATAATTAGTCATAGTTAAACTATAACCGAAACTTTATCGGGCTAGGAGAGGGTGAGGTAGCTCATTGTTCAAGCCCAAGAATCAGCCTTTAAGGGAACAATTTATCTTTTTACCCTATCTATAGGGAAGGAGTGAATTTCTTCTTGTGTAGTTGTGTTCCTATCTCCCCAATCAGACGAATCCCCAAAATGGTAGGCTGGAACAACTGCAAAGCGGGCTAGATAATTTATAGCACTTTACAATAATTGGGAAGATACCCTGGTTCACATGTCTCCACAAGAATGATCAGAATTAGATAATTTATAGCACTTTACAATAATTGTAACAACTGCAAAGTGGGCTAGAACAATAGTGTTACCAGGATAAGGGACCCAACCTTATCCATATACTACAAACCATTTAAGTTACCACTTAAACATGATCTACTTGTATGTCTCCACATGTATGTTTAAGTTACACTAGATAACCTTGGATCTTAGGTTCAATGGATTATTGCATAAGTAATATAAAATTAATCAACCAATGATTCAACTGACATAAAACTACGAGGCTTTAGGATATACACTCCAACAATCTCTCATTTGCACTAAAGTCAGGAAAATATGAGTCAGTGAGACATGTATCTTAAGACATACACTATACCCTACATGCTCTCTCACTTGCCCTAACACACTAGAGACATGACTCGTAGTCCTAGACAGTCTAGGAGATCCTCTCACACATTAGCCTAGAAAATCCTTTTATATAATACAAATAGTTATGTCAATAAGAACCATCTGTTCACCAATGAGATATACTCACATTCCATGTTCCGTCCACTAGAAGCACATATGGTCTCAAACTTAATCCTTGAATCACGTTATCGCATAAAGTGAATAGATTAAGTTATATCTAAAACAATTTTCAAATATCTCAAGACACCTGGAACATAAGCAGGTTATTACTTCACAAGCAAAATACTCTGACTCAGTCTAATAGACACCATCTAGGTTAAAACATGGATTTCTCTAGATCCAATATGAAACAGTATAACTTGTAAAAAATCAAATCTTAAACTATTTACACTGAAGTTTCATTATTCGTAAGTTTTAGTTTTCAACACTCAATAGTTATACCAGAGAATTCTCTTATTAAACCAACTAATTTTATATTAATGTTAATGAAGTCTCATGTAAAATTGATATCTACTCAACATTTGAGGTGTCTTAGGAAAAATTTTCCTTTGACATATCAACGTCATTGTAGATTGGTGTTGAGGTTGATGTCCTAGATCTTGTAGAGTCCTATAGTTTGTAAATATATTGAACAAACTCGTTGTATATTTAACAAAATATATGATATTTTATTCAAACTCATTGTTTATTTAATAATTTTTTTTATATTTTATTTGCATTAATCACAAACCAATAAACTAACATCCAAGTTTATCTAGTAACATAAACATGTATGTAAAGACATACGGGTGGATCATGTTTAAGCGATAACCTAAATGGTCTGTAGTAGATGGATAAGGTTAGGTACCTTATCTTGGGGACACTACGAGTATGACCCTCTTTGTAGGCGTTACAATTATTGTAAAGTGCTACAATGATATGATCAATCATGTATAGACAAGTGAGCAGGGATATTCTATACAAAGGAGTTTATATAAGACCAGACCCTGAAATGTTTAGTGTCATTATATAACACTATTCATAATAGAGAATTAAATTTCACAAAGATAACCATAGGTAATATGACCTGAATCCTGAGTGAGTTGTGAACTCCTGCCTATGAGGGCAGTTCTTTGATTTGTATGAGTGAGAGTGGCCAGATTGCCGACTCGACATGCCTACCATTTTGGGGATTCATTTGATTGTGGAGCTGGAAATACATCTACATAAGAAGGAATTCACTCATTCCCCGAGGTAGGGGTAAGTAGATAAATTGCTCCCTTAAAGGCTGATTCTGGGGCTTGAACAATGTGGGACCACACCCTGTCCTGACCTGAGAGTAGTTTAGTCATAGTTAGACTATGATTTATTGTTCATTAAAGGGATCGGTTGTACTTAAGGAGTTAATATGTAACTAGAGGGACAAAACGACAATTTTGGCCTAGCTGTACTTACGAGCAATTTGTGAAGGGTCATCGTACTGTTGATTGGTTATATCTAATGGACACATAAATATATCTGTAGTGTGAAGAGTGCACCTGTCGGTCTTTAGTGGAGTGCTCGACAGTTAAGGATGGTGAATAATTTAATTAAAGAGTTTCATTAATTATTCATGTATCGCTTGAGTTTCAAGCTACAAGTCCATGAGGTCCCCTTGGTAGCTCAATAGGATTAAGTGAGAATCAGTTTTTGGATTAATTTGAATTGTTCAAATTAATAGAGGTGTTTAATTATATATGATATAATTAAGTTATGTTAATTATATGTGATATAATTATTATAATGTATTTGATACATTATAGCTTAATTGAGAGGAAATAAATATTTGAATAAGATTCAAATATTAGTAATATGAATTGGATTCATAATTGTTAAATTTAATATAAATATGATTTATATTAAATGTCATATAAGAGAGAAAAGAAACTATAAGTTGTATTGTATATGATACAATATTAAAAATTATAGACTATATGTTATATTTGATATAACATATAATTTAATATATATAATATGATAAGTTAGTTATCATATTTTTATTTAGGGTAATTGCAATTAGTAGCATTTTTAGGAATAATAACCAAGTGTATAACATCATTTAAAAAAAATTACAAATATAGAAGTCTATCAGCAATAGACTTTTATCGTTGATAGACTCTTGCTAGTGATCTGGTCTATCACTGATAGACTTCTACCAATAACATGGTCTATCGCCGATAGACTATTTAAATTTGGCCATATTTGCAATTTCTTGTTTACATTATGTTATATCTGCTAATACTTTGGATCTAATGTCTATATTTGCAACTGTCCCTTATATTTATATATATTAAATGCCATTTTTTTTTATTTGGATTTTGAAAGACAGTAGAGAGTGTGAGAAAGATAAAATTGTTCTGCAAATTTTTAGACTGTTGGTGAACGTTCCCCAAACTTCTTCCTCTCCACTCGTCTAATTTCCCTCATTCCAAAATAGTCAAAGCCCACTACTCTTGGATTCTCTGCCTGAGAATACCGAGGAAGCCTTCGTGATAGTGTTCGGATCTTGGTCGAGGGATACTTGAAGAAAGTCTATAAAGGTAAGGGTTTCTAAAATCCTAATTTTTTCTTTTGTTAAAGCATGCTGTAATTTATGTAAATGCATATCTTGTTCTTAATTTACTGTAAAACTTACATTCAATGAAAAATAGGAATTGGGACGATCTTTCTTCCGCTTAAGGTTCTTTTCTTTTTTAATTCCTTCAATTAGTATAAGAGCCAGGTTGTTGGATTACTGATCCCAAATTCTATTTTTTTTTATTGAATGGATTTTTACAGTGATGGTAGGTATTTTGTTCTGCATTCCGTTTAGAATTCATATGATGAATGGCTTTTGGTGAATGTGGATTTTGTTGATGGATGTGTTCGGGATAGGGCTTAGTTTATCGCTTTCATTTACAAATTGGTTTGTAAGGACCCCTGTTTTGGGCTTATTTGTTTGCGATCAATTCTGTAATTTACGGTTTTGAGTTGCTCGTGTTGTTTGCGGTGAGTTTCGGAGGAAATTCAAAGCAATGCTACGATGATGAAGAAAGCTTTTTCTACAAGATCATGTAGCTTTTACTACAAGATTGTGTAGCTTTTACTACAAGATCGTGCAGCTTTTACGGCCAATGTTTACTATGCGATCGTTATAGAAAGTTCGATGGTTGTTGGTCCGGTTCGAGCAATTCAAGGCCCCGTTCACTTGTTTCGAACCGGATGACTTTTATTAATGTAATAGTTAGCCATTTTATTGTTTTATTAGTGTCCTATCCCAGTCCATCAACTTTTAGTTTTAAATATACATGTGATGTATGTTTTATTAATTTATATGTCATATTGTATGTCATATAGCTTTAAAATCCCACCATAGGTTATGCATTTATATTCCTGCATCATTTTATATTTTAAGTGTTATAATATATGTATATGCATTATTTAAATTATTTAGCATGCTCATGCATCATATAGTATACATGTTATAGTATATGTATGCATACATTATAGCATATCCATGCATCATTTATATTATAATTGTTATAATATATGGTTAAATGAGTGTATGGATGTATGCTATAGTATGATTCATTACCGTATTATATAATTGTTATATATATGTTAGTAATGAATTGAGATTGCATGAAGCATGACACTACCTTAGGTTAAATTATAAATGTTATGGTTAACTAAAGTATGCCAAGCATGCAATGAATGTTTTAATTGTTTCATATAATTATTATAACTAAATGAAATTAGATTTAAAATCAATAATAAAGAGTTGCATGCAAACCTTAGGTTAAAATCATCTTTTTAAAAATGTTTTAAAATATGATTGAGATAGACATAAGATCACATTTTTAGTGAGATTAAAATTCTTAGTTTAATCTTTTAATCGGTTTAATAGGATTAAATTGATTCTTAATAAAAGATTAAATATGTAACAAATGTATCTATAAGGGACCTTTTGCCTAAGGCGGGTTCTGGCAAGGCTGGGGTACTTAAGTTGATGGAAACGTTGCACCCCTGCCTGGGAACATACCTGGAAAGGTGAATTAGATAGATTTGTTACATGCATACTAGTTTGATCAAAGTCTATTAAAGAGTTTAATGAGACTTCAATCAAAATTGTTTAATCATCAAAGACAAACATTTTTTTTTAGCAAATTATCAAACACTTAGATAAAATCAGTAGCCAAATTTTTCGTAAGTTAATTAACCCTAGGTACAACACTCACTAGGAGAAAAATGTGGTATATGATACTTCATTTTATCCTTTACACCTTTCTCCCTGTAAATTTACACCATGAGATCTACACTCGGCCTCGGGGCACCATGAGTACCCCTACGGGTGGCATTTGGGTAGGTCAATAACAAGGTGAATGGAGAGAGTATTTATAGTAAGTGGGAGCGAGACGTGTGACAGCATATCCCTCAGTCTCTCTCATTAGGTTAAAGAAAGTTTCATGCACCACTTCGTGGCATTGTGGGTGTCCCCCTAAAGGATGGCAGTATTGCATGATGGTTTATTCAATCTCCAAAAATTGATAAGGTTGTTTTAGTTTCATGTCCCAATCGGTTTTTCCCTAAGGTTGACTCATTGGGGTGGAACTCTATAACTTCAAATGAGAGGTTACACTTACAAGAATTGTTATGGATGTTAACAAGTTTTGGATAGAACAATGGTGGCTGTTAGTTACGGTGACAAGGTATTCTTTCTGTCTAATGGTTGAAAATGTCTTATTTCAGTGAAGGGATACTTGATCACCCTACGGTGACTTTTGTCCTGCCTCACTGAAACATCATTCCAAAATAGATGTAATTTAGGGTACACTACACTATTTTGTTAAAAATCTGATTGGTTGTCATAAATGGTTTAATACAAAGTACACTAATTGTAAATAGTTTGTTCATTTTTAGAAATTATTTTATATTACTACCGCTACATTAAATTTGCTCATCGCAGATAAATTAACGGGTGAAAATTACGCTAGTTGGAAAAACACAATCAACACAATACTAATCGTCGTGATCTTCATTTTGTCCTAATGAGGGATTGTCCTTCTATTCTAGCTCCCAATACTCCTCGAAATGTTCGAGAAGCATATGAGTGGTGGACACGGGCAAATGATAAGGCCCGAGCGTATATCTTGGAAAGTCTTAATGAAGTCTTGGCCTAGAAGCATGAGCCCATGCACCCAGCTCATGAGATCATGGAGTCCCTGAGGGGAATGTTTGGACAACTGTTTGCGCAGCTACGACATGACGCTCTAAAACACATCTTCAATGCCTGTATGCAAGAAAGGGCATCTATTCGAGAACATATTCTCAAGATGATGGTCCACTTCAACGTGGCGGAGATGAATGGGTCGAGCATCGATGAGATTAGCTTCATTTTGGAATCTTTACCTAAATGTTTCATATATTTCCATAGCAATGTTGTTTTGAATAGGATTGATTACAACCTAACCACTCTGCTCAATGAGCTACAGACCTTTCAATCCTTGATGAAAAACAACAGAAGTGTGAAGTAAATGTTGTTTCATCTTCTAAGAAGTTCCATAAAGGTTTGACCTCTAGAACTAAGTCTGTACCTTCTTCCTCAATTAATTTGAACAAATCGAAGTAATCCAAAATTAATTCTCAATTAAATCCCTGTGGAGCTATAAGGGGACCTTATGGACCTGTAGATTGAAGCTCCGATGGTACTTGGATATTTAATTGAAGTCTTTAATTAAATTACCCAACTTCCATTAACTTCCGATCGTTCCACTAAAGAACGACAGCAACACTATTCGTACTACAGATATATTTCTGTGTCAATTGGATATAACCAGTCGACAGATGACCCTTCACAAATTGCTTGTAAGTACTGGTGGGCCAAAATTACCATTTTTCTCCTGTAGTTACATCTAACTCCTTAAGTACCACTGATTTCTCTAATGAACAATAAGTCATGGTCTAACTTGGAACAAGTCCCTTTCAGGCCAAGAGAGGGTGTGGTCACATTGTTCAAGCCCCAGAATCAACCCTTAAGAGAGCAATTTATCTACTCACCCCAACATTAGGGAATGAGTGAATTCTGTCTTGTGTAGATGTATTCCCAGCTCCTTAATCAGATGAATCCCCAAAATGGTAGGCATATTGAGTTGGTAATTTCGCCACACTCACTCATACAAATCAAAGGATCGCCTTCATTAGCAAGAGTTCACAACTCACTCAAGATTTAGGTCATGTCACCTATGGTCATCTGATGCGTTGTAAATGGTGATGTGATTATGGTATGAATTGTGGTGATATGTTTTGCGTTGCACATGCAAATTTTCCTAATAAGACCCAAGTATAAGCCTCACTAGGTTTCTTGATAAGTTCAGGGTCGAACACAGGGACTACTGAGTAAATATGCAACAATAAATTTTATTCCTTTGCGGTGGTGAAAAAAAATAAGTTGGTTGGTGTTTTGTTTAAGTATATTTCCTATACGATGGAGTTCAAATAAAGAGTTAATAAAATTGAGAATTACAATGAGTATGCGATGAACGGGTTGAGAAGGGGTTTAGCTAACACTTCCTAAGATTATGTACAAGTTATACGATCATGCTACACACAAACAACAACATGTCATCTCTCAATGCAAATGCCATAATTCCTATTTTTTGGACGCATGCGATGTATACGAAAATGTCGATAAGACTTATGTCTAAATCTCTATTCTTGTCTATGTGATGATGAATGATGCATACATACACAAGGTGACCATATACTATCATATCCTATTTTTAGGGTGCATACGATGCATAATAACAAACAGAACTTATGTCTAAGTTTCTATCTCTTGCTTATGTGATTCTAATCTGACTCTCTCAAGCCTAGATTCTAATCTGACTCTCTCAAGTCTAGATTCTTTCTTTAGACTACTCTCTCAAGTATCTCTAAAGGGTGAATGACGCATACATAAGACAAGATGATCACATAAAATGTAATTCTTAGGTCATGCTAGCTAAGTGCTTCTCAACCCATTCGAAAATTTAGCTACTCATGCAAAATATGGAGAGATTGAATATAAGTTGAAATGAGATTTCCATTGTCTTATAAATTAAATGCATAATACAGAATAGCAATAGAATATAGAGATAAGAAGCCCGACAGCATTGTCTTCTTCCCGTGGCTTTTTACACTGTCTTTTCACTCCAACTCTGCCCAGATGAATATTCTTTCTTTCACAAGTGTTGGCCCTCTCTCCTTTTGTAGTGCTTCCTGGCAGTTTTTCGAGCTACCTGGGAATGATCTCTTGGCATCTTCTTCTATTGGCTCGACTCCATCTTCTAAGTATAAGTATGACTATGAACAGACTAACAACTCTCTAACTTGTATATCATCCAACTTGTTCAACCTGGTAGCCTTCGGTATTTATAGAGCTCAAGGTGAAGAAGCTTTTGTCTCTAATGATTGCAATGATGGGCGGTCATTAAATCTCTTACTCCGATGCACCGATTAATGGTCACCGAAAGTTGAGTGTACTTGCTACAGTGTGGCTTTAACGGTTTGTCAACTAAATTTAGATTCGATCGTCATCAGCTTTACGTCCCATCATGATTTATTATGCTGTCACCTTGATACGTAGTCTTTATGCGGCCACCTTCTTGAGCAAATTCTCACGATCGCATATGATCGCATAACTTTGCGATCGCAATCTTTCAATGCGCGCGGACGCCTAATTTCTTGGATCGCAATTTTACTTGCGCCAACGCATTTTTCCTGCATAAAATAAATAAATTAGCTGCTTTTATGTGATGGGCGCATGCGATCGCAATTTTCTCAATTTAACGCTTTTGGACATGATATTGTATATTTTTACCGTCGCATTCCCTCATTGTTTTACTTATTTGCACTGTAATAATGTGCATGTCTACCCATTATCATCATCCTTGTGAAATGTAAATCTCTATTATTAATGGTGTTATATAATGAGACTAACCATTTCGTAAGTTCGATCTTATACAAACACTTAGTATAAGATACCTCTGCTCACGTGTCTCCATCTGAATGATCAAGATCAGATCATTTGTAGCACTTTACACTACTTGTAACATCTACAAAGCAGATCGTATCCATAGTGTCACCAAGATACGGTATCCAGCCTTATCCATCTACTAAAGACCATTTAGAATATTATTTAAACAAGATCCACCTGTATGTCTCTACATACTTTTTTAAATTACATAAAATA
The DNA here is from genome assembly GCF_009727055.1 of Benincasa hispida. Lineage (NCBI taxonomy): Eukaryota > Viridiplantae > Streptophyta > Magnoliopsida > Cucurbitales > Cucurbitaceae > Benincasa > Benincasa hispida. The sequence goes on from NC_052354.1 coordinate 19,772,092, forward strand.
ACCTAGGATCTCAGTTTATTGGATTGAGTATAGGCTCATAAAATAAAAATTAGTTTATTAATAACAATTTGTTTATACAGTATTTATAAAGTACGAGAACACAAGAGAGAGTTAGGATACCAATCCCAACAAGCTTTTCCTTTGTCGCCGCATAGCTACGCGCTAGCTTTTCCCTTGCCGAAATGTAGCGTTATGTTGTATGTAGCGTCGTTACGCTTCATCACTACAACATTGATGCTGAGCGTAGTTGTACTAGGCATTCTACCTTACAGCGTAATGCACACAATGTAATTACATTGTGCGTTACGCTCAAAGGCAGGAAGTTTCTTCTGCTTCAATCCATCATTCGAGTTGCTTCGTTCTTGCACTAAAAACCTCCAAATTGAAGTCAGAACCTCATCATGAGCAACGCAGACAATTACAGACCCGATTGCAAGAAATAAAATGCCAAAAGATTCATCGGGCCCTTACGAATTGACCTGAACTTAAAGCAATAAATTACTAAGTCAATTTTCAAAAACATTCAATGAGAAAACTACCAAACATTCATAATATATTGCAAAAAATCCCATCAAAACTCTAAATTGAAGTTCGACAATGAAAATCAAAGACACAATCTGACTTTGATACCAATTGAAAGGTTTGAAAATCCTCGAAGCGGAAGCAATTGAAAGCATGTGTCCCTAATTTTGTTTTACAAAACAGTAAATGCAGAGTGACGTAAACTATGATAAACATAATTAATTCTAACATGATTTTTCTACTGAGATTTTTACAGAAAAGAAAGGGAAACTCACCTTTGAAGACTCAACTTTTCACATTTCCTCACCACAACCATGTTGGGGTTGATGTCCTAAATTTCGTAGGATCTTGTAGTTTGTAAACACCTGTATGAACAAACACTTGTGATGTAATAATATGAGATATTTTCTTCACTGTTGTCTATGAAATATGAGATATTTTAGTTGCACTTACCACAAACCAATAAACTAAGATCCTTGGTTATCGTTGTAACTTAAGCATGTATGTGGAGACATACAAGTGGATCATGCCTTAAGTGATAACCTAAATGGTCTGTAATATATGGATAACGGAGGGAAATCTCATCCTGGTGACACTACGGATACGGCTCGCTTTGTAGATGTTACAAGTGGTGTAAAGTGCTATAGATGGTTTGATCCTGATCATTCATGTAGAGACATGCGAGCGGGTGGTGTCCTATACAAAGGAGCTTGTATAAGACCGAACTACAAAATATTTAGTCTCGTTATATAACGTCGTTCATGACAGAGACTTTCATTTCACTAGGATGACCATAGGTAACATGACCTTAATCCTGAGTGAGTTGGGAACTCCTACCTATAAAGGTTGTCCTTTGATTTGCTTGGTGCAAGTGGCCAGATTGCTGACTCAAACCTACCACTTTAGGGATTCGTCTGATAGGGGAGTTGGGAACTCATCTACACAAGATGAAATTCACTCCTTCCTCGAAGCAGGGGTAAGTAGATAGTTTACTCCCTTAAGGACCGATTTCGACGCTTGAACGATGTGGCGCCACACACTTTTTCATTGCGCGAAAGGTGTTCACTCATAATAGGACTATGATGTATTGTTCATTAGAGGAATCAATGTTACTTAAGTTAGATGTAACTACAGGGGCAAAATGGTAAATTGGCTCAACTGTACTTACGAGCGATCTGTGAAGGGTTATCGTACTGTTGATTAGTTATATCCAATGGACATAGAAACATATTTGTAGTGAGAAGAGTGCAGGTTTCGGTCTTTAGTGGAATGCCCGATAGTTAACAGATGGTGGATTTTGTGATTAAAGAGTTTAGTCAGTTATTCACGTACCGTTGGAGCTTCAAACTACATGTCCATAAGGTCCCCTTGGTAGCTCAATGGATTTAAGTTAAGAATCCGTTTTTGGGTTAGTTGGAAGTGTTCAAATTAACAAGAGGGAGTTTGATTATATATGATATAATTAAATTGGTTCAATTATATGTGATATAATTGATGTAATGCATGATATACATTAATTAGAGGAATTGATATAAATGTGATTTATATTAAATAAAGGAGAAAAGAAGTATGGTTTAAATATTACATATGATGTGATATTAAAACTATAGGTTATAAATATAATATGATAAGTTAGTTATTATATTGATTTATATAAACAATTATGAGATAATTGTGGTTGGTTATTTTTCTCCATTACCTATGAAGTGGGAGGTTATGTTCAGTTTTCATAACTGAAGGATAAAATGAAAAGTGTTTTCATTTTTGAAGATACATCGCTTCATTAGTGCATTACTAATCGTTTAGCTCAGGAGAGACTACACGATAACCTTCAAGCGAGAGTCTAAACGGTCGTGTAAAGAGATTTACTAAATGATCATGTAAAGTGATTTACTAAATGATCACATGCTAAGCGAGATTTACTAAACAATCGTTTAGATGATCCAGTGTGTTTTACTAAACGATTGTGTACTAGTAAGATTTACTAAACGATCAAGCATTTACAGTCTATGCGATAGACAGTGCCTTCTCCCACATGCTTGATCGTGTTACTCGATCGTTTCCTTCCTCCATCCCTTTACCAAATTCACACAGAGCCCACACCTCTTGGATTCTCACTCCAAGAATACCAAGGTTGCCAAGTGGTAGTGTCGAAGGGTGCTTGTTTGTGGAGAAGACTGTTCGTGATTACTAGGTGATTGGGTAGGCAATCTGAACAAAAACGAAGAGTGTTGTCCACTGTGGACGAGATCGAGAGATTCATAGAAGAAAAGTTTCTCAAAGGTATGTCTCTCGTTCCTTTTGTTATTAAATAATTAAGCATGTTGTAATTTATTCTAAGATGCATAACTGTTCTGTATGTTTGTGAAGTGTTTTAATTCTTTCACAATGGGCTTGAAAAGATATTGCTTCCGCTCATGGAAATCTCTATGAAGATTTCTTCAATATGGTAACAGAGCCAGGTTCTGATCTTCCAAATCCATTGATGTAAAGAATTGACATTTATATTCTTTGGTGGGTGTAAAACATGTCTACATTCTGTTTAAGTGTTAAATGTGTTTGAGATGTGGGTGAATGGATTTTCTGAGATGATATACCTCTGGTTATTGAATCTTTTTACTTTTCAAAGTTAATTGTAAGGGCCTCTACATTTTTGAGCATATTAACTTGTGATCGAGTCTATAATTCAAAGTGTTTGAATCAGTTCAAGTCGCTCGGGATGAAGTTTCAAGGCATGGAGGTGTGCATTACTTCAAGGAGAAGACAACAAGAGTTTAGTCAGATCGTGTAAATGATGGGGTAAACGATCGTTGAGTATGGGATATTCATTGCAAGGAGACGCGCGCACACTAAACGATCGTGTAGGTCAGCATGCTTCATCGCATTGTCACTGACTACACGATGGCTCAGTAAATGTTACTTAGTGCTTTTTCTTCGATCGTTTAGATGATCATGCTTCATAGCATAGTAGTCGTCTACACAAACATTTAGACTTGCATTTAAAATGTGTGCACTGCACGATCGAGTGGCCTTCATGCTTCATCACATAGTCAAAGGTACTCGATCATTGCTACACGATTGTGGTTACTTGACCACTTTTACTAAACGATCAGGAAGAAGACTTCGCTCGGGTAGTTCAAGACCCGATTTTCTTGTTGAACCGGTTTGCTCAATGGTTTAATGTAATAGATAGATTTAATTTTCGGTTTTTTTAGGCTAATCATCCCAGTCCATTAATTTTGTGAATGTATATGAGATGTATGTTTTTATTATATGTTATATAGTATGCCATATAGATTAAATCTCACCATAGGTTATGCATTGGTCATGCATCATCTCTATATTGTAAGAGTTATGATATAGGAGTTTGTATGATTAAATTACATAAGAGCATGCTCATGCATCATATAATATAAGAGTTATATGTATGCATGCATTAAGCCTATTCATGCATCATCTTTATATTATAAGTGTTATAGTATAAGGGTGTATGGAAGCATGTATACTTAGTTCATTACTTCTTTATATAAGAGTTATATATAGTAATGAATGGACATTGCATGAAGCATGACACATAGGTTAAATTTATAAGAGTTATAAACACCTATTGTAGCTTAGAAATGTGGATGATTTTGTTGTTTCTTTTATAAGAGTTGTAATGGAATTTAGAACTAAAATAAATAACAAAGACATGTATGCGAACTTAGGCTTGAATCCTATTTTAAAAGAGTTAAAATTTGATGGAGATAGACCTAAGATCACGGTTCTAATGAGATTAGAAACCTAAGGTTTAATCTTTTAATCATTTTAATGGATTAAATTGACTAATAAAAGATTAAATATGTACCAAATCTATCTATAAGGGACCTTTTGTCTAAAGCGGGTTCTGTCTAGGCTAGGGTACTTAAGCTGACGGAAACGAAACACCCCTACTTGGAAACCTACCTGGAAAGGTGAATTACATAGATTTATTACATGCATGCAAATTTGATGATAGTCTGTCGAAGTGTTTAATGAGACTTGATTTGAACTTGTTTAATTATCAAAGACAAGAGTTGTTTTTTAGCAAATTAAACTCACACTTAGATAAAATCAATAGTCGGATTGTCTAAGTTAATGAATCCTTAGGTAGAACATTCAGTGGGAGGTACTTCGGGTATATGATACTTCACTTAAACCTCTTCACGTTTCTCCCTAATGTTCACACCGTGAGATCTATCATCAGCCTCAAGGCACCATGGGAGTGTCCCCCTAAAGAATGGTGTTTGGGTATGTCAATACAAAGGTGAATGGAGAGAATGTTCATAGTAAGTGGGAGTGGGACGTGTGACAACATATCCCATGGTTTCTCTCATTAGGTTGGATAACATTTTTTGTGCATCGCCTTGAGGCACCCTGGGAGTGTCCCCCTAAAGGATGGCAATTTTGTATGACTCTTTATCTGATCTCCTGTATAGGATAAGGTCGCTTTAGTCTCTTGTCCTAATCTGCTTTTTCCCTACGGTATGAGGGCGGGATTCTAGAGCCTAAAATGAGGAGTTACACTTACACAAAATTATTAAAGGTTAACAATTCAGGACAAAAAAATGGTGACTGTTAGAGTCAGTTACAATAGTTGTTTCTGACTAATGGTTGATAATGTCTCATCCCAGTGAAGGGGCATTTGATCACTCTACCAATGACTTTTATCCTGCCTTGCTGGGGCATCATTTCAAAATAGATGTCTTTTCACTTAGGGTACATAGCAACTATTTTGCTAAAACTAAATTGGTGTTAAAAGTGGTAATGCATAGACTTATTAAGTTTGTTCATGTTTTTCAGCAATGATAAAATGGCTACAGCCACATTAGCTTGGCTAGTCTGAATGACATTTTGGCCAAAAAGCATGACCCTATGGCCTCTGTGCGTGAGATCATGGAGTCCCTGTGAGGGATGTTTGGACAACCATCTGGACAGCTCAAGCATGAAGCTCTGAAATGCATCTTCAACTCCAAAATAGAGGAGGGTACATCTGTTCAAGAACACATTCTGAACATGATGGTCCACTTCAATGTGGCGGAGATGAATGGGTCACGCATCGATGAAGGAAGCCAGGTTAGCATAATTCTGCACTCGTTTCTAGATAGTTTCCTACATTTTGTCAACAATGTTGTGCTGAACAAAGTTGGCTATACCCTTAGAACTCTCCTCAACGAGTTGCAGACATTCCAATCCTTGCTGAAAAGTAAGAAGAAGAAGGTTGGTGAGGGAAATGTTGCTTCATCTTCAAAGAAGTTCCATTGGTGTTCGACCTTAGGGACTAAGTCTGCACCTTCTACTTCTAACACTTCTAAGTGGAAGAAGAAGAAGGGTGGTAAGGGGAAGGGGAAGGCACTTGCTAACCTACAACCTGCCGCATAGCGGGGAAGGCGACCAGCATCGGTTGAAAAAGGAAAATATTTCCATTGCAACCAGGATGGGCACTGGAAGCGGAACTATCCTCGCTGGTTAAAGGAGAAGAAGAAGGCTAAGGTCAAGACAAAACAAGGTAAATGTGATTTACTAGTTTTGGAAACTTGTTTAGTGGAGAATGATGATTCTGCCTGGATTATTGACTCTGGGACCACTAAACTTGTGAAACTTGTTTGTTCTTCTTTTCAGGGGATTAGATCCTGGCGGCAGCTTGAGGCTGGTGAGATGACGATGCGAGTAGGCACCGGGCACGTCGTCTCAGTTGTGGTAGTGGGAGAACTCCAGTTGACTTTACAGAATAAACTTATCATTTTGAATGATGTCTATGTTGTTCCCAAGTTAAAGTGGAACTTAATTTCTATAAAGTGTCTGATAGAATGTAAATATACTCTCAACTTTTCGGTGAATAAAGTGTTTATTCTGAAAGATGGTGTTGATATTTGTTCAGCAAAACTGGAAAATAATTTGTATGTGTGTAACAACCCAAATTTGTACGCATACACTACAGGAAATTAAATGTCAAATGTTAAGCAGGACGAAATTTTATTTAAAGGGGTGGTAAATGTAATACCCTAACCCTAATTTAGAAAACATGAAAACAAATAAAATATATAATTAAGAATGAAAAATATATAAATTTAATAGGAAATCGGGTGGAAATGTAGAATTGGAAAAAAAAAATAAGAAATTTATTAATTATCCAAAAAAAATGAATAAGGGGACAGAATCAGGGAGGATTAATTAGAAGTTGGACGCTAGCTAATTCGGGAGACAAAAGGCAGTAGATAACTTTTTGTTTGGGCACTGCTCAATTGAAAGAATTGGAGGTGAATTAATTATACGGTTAAAACTTGAAAGAGTTAAAAAAAAAAAAAAAAGGAAGTGGAATCCACGTGTCACAAGTGGTAAAACTAGCGAGATTGGTGGAGAGAAACCTGGAGAAAGCGAGATTGGAGAGAAATAGTGGAGAGAAATATTTGATAGAAAACTGGGAGAGAGCAAAGTTGGAGAGAAAAGATGGAGAGAAAGAAGGAGAAAGCCACACTGGCGAGATTGGAGAGAGCAAGATTGGAGAGAAAATTGCAGAGAGCGAGAATGGAAAGAGCGAGATTCTTAGCGAGAAAGTGGGAGAGAGCGAGAGCCATGAGAGTAAAACCAGCGAGAGCGAGAGCGAGAGCCACGAGAGCCAAACCAGCGAGAAAGCTGGAGAGAGCGAGATTCTAAGAACAGAAAGAGCGAGATTTGGACAGAAGCATGGATTATGCGTTGAATTTGGCCATGATCTTATAGATTATATATGGAGAACCCTAAAACTGAATACAAACAAAGGTTGAAGACGTAAGGGCAAACGTTAGCAAAAATTAGGTGTCTTATTAAGAGAAATTCTTAAACCTAAGTAATTTTAAAGAAGCCATTTGTAGGATGAGTTGTCACACAGAGAAGAGCTGGAACTGGCTATAAATAGGAGGCTTTGGGCTGGAAGTTAAACTCATTCTCAAACAAAACTCAGTAGTAAAAATCGTGTGAAAAGGGTGAAGTAATTCTGTTAGTTTGAAGGAGGAAACGCGAGGGAAGTGCTACCTAAATTTTCGTTCTGGTTTAAGAGGGAAAGTTCTACTGATTAAACCATAAGGAATAATAAGGAATAACTAGGATCGCAGTCAAGGTAAATAGTTATCTCACCCTCTCTTTAAGTGTTTCATGGTACTGTACCTTTAATATGTTGCATAATTATGTTATTGTTATGTTGTATTACATGTTTAAAATACATTTATCGACAAGGGACTCCATGCATTATGTTTGTTCATAAGATTAAATTTTAATTAGATAAAGGTTATGCTTATAGGGCTAGCAGGGGATGTATGGTTGCACCTCTCTAGACCCAATTCTATGTCAAGATTATGCTAGGGACTAACAGGGTATGTATGGTTGCACCCCTCTAGTCCAATCTTATGTTTATGTTAATGGTTGATGTTGGATGCGACTCTGGCCCTACTGACTGCATAACCCGCTAATCATCAGATGGGTTAGTTTCCGCCTAAGTCCTCATCTTCCTAACAGGGCGAAGAAATTTACGTTAGAAGCATAACCGACCACCACATGTTATTATATGTTTTCGGTCCCAATCATATGTTTTCAGGACATATTGCATGTGATTGTGCATTTGGTCACTACCCTATGTGAGAACTACTTACTGGGTATATTATATACTCATTCTATTTTTACAGACTTTGTAGGTAAAGACACAACGTAGGTGGCAAAATTGGACGTCGCTCAAATGGTCAACCATCAAACTCACTATTATAGGCATATGTATTTTTGTATCACTACGCTGATGTTTTATGGATCTTGGTGTTTTTTAAAATAAACTCTTTTATATATTTTTCTACTTAATTAATAAAATCTTAGATATGTTCTTTTGAGATTTTTGCCAAAACTCATCTCATGATAGAAAAGTCTAAGTATGTCTGTCGTAGTGGTCGGACCATAATATGTAAGGATCCGGTCGTTACAATGTGCTAAGGTCATTAGCAACAAATTCCTTTCATAACATAAAGATGTTTAAAACTATCCCAACTCAAAATAAAAGACTTAAGGTTCCTCCTAAGGAAAATGCCCAACTTTGGCACTTTCGATTAGAGCACATCATTCTCAATAGGATTGAAAGGTTGGTGAAGAATGGACTTCTAAGCGAGTTAGAGGAAAATTCTTTACATGTGTGTGAGTCATGTCTTGAAGGTAAGATGACTAAAAGACCTTTTACTGGAAAAGGTTATCGAGCCAAAGAGCCTCTAGAGTTAGTGCATTCAAACCTTTGTGGTCCAATGAATGTACAAGCCAGGGGAAGCTATGAGTATTTCATCACTTTTACTAATGATTATTCCCGGTATGGGTATGTTTATTTGATGCGACGGAAGTTAGAATCCTTTGAAAAGTTCAAATAGTTCAAGGTTGAAGTTGAAAATGCATTGGATAAACGGATTAAAACACTTTGATCAGATCGAGGTGGAGAGTTTTTGGATTTTGAGTTCCAGAACTATATGATAGCTGTCTCTTATACACATCTAGATGTGTATAAGAGACAGAGGTATGGGTATGTTTATTTAATGCGACGGAAGTTAGAATCCTTTGAAAAGTTCAAATAGTTCAAGGTTGAGGTTCGGTCGATGATGAGTTACGCTTCCTTACCGGACTCGTTTTGGGATTTTGCAATGGAGACTGCAGCTTATATCCTCAACTGTGTTCCTTCCAAGGGTGTTGCCAGAACACCTTTGGAGTTGTGGAACGGCCGTAAAGCTAGTTTGCGTCACTTCTGCATATGGGGTTTCCCAACACATGTGCTTGAGGCTAATCTAAAGAAACTGGAACCACGTTCGAGGTTGTGCTTATTCGTAGGCTACCTCAAAAGTACACGAGGAAGTTAATTTTATGATCCTAAGGAAAACAAGATGTTTGTGTCAACAAATGCTACCTTCCTTGAGGAGGATCATATGAGGGAGCAAAGTCAACGTAGTAAAATCGTGTTACGTGAACTTTTCAACACAACTACTGAAGCTTCAACAAGAGTTTTTGAAGGGCCTGCTCTATCAACAACTCTTATTGATGGAAGTTCATCTGGTAGGCTAAATCCACCTCAAGAGTTGAGGAAACCCCGACGTAGTGGGGGGGTTGTGAACCCATCTGTTCGCTGTATGGGTTTCACTAAAATCCTGGCTATGGTAGTCTATGACGAGGTTGAGGATTCGTTGTCTTATCAGAAGGCAATGGAGGATGTTGATTGGGATGAATGGATCTTGAGATGGAGTCTATGTACTTCAACTCAGTATGGGATCTTGTAGATTAACCTGACGGGGTTAAACCTATGTTGTAAATGGGTCTACAAGAGGAAATGGGGTGCTGATGGGAAGGTACAAACCTTCAAGGCTAGACTTATGGCAAAGAGTTATACCCAAGTGGAGGGAGTTGACTATAAGGAGACTTTCTCACTTGTTGTCATGTTGAAGTCTATCCACATCCTTCTGTCCATTACCTCATGTTATGACTATGAGATATGGCAAATGGATGTCAAGACTGCTTTTCTGAATGGTAATCTTGAGGAGACCATTTATATGGTGCAACCCGAAAGATTCATAGCCCAAGGTCAAGAGCAAAAGGTTTGCAAATTGAATCGGTCCATTTATGGTTTAAAGCAGACGTCTCGATCTTGGAATAGTAGGTTTGATACTGTGATCAAATCTTATGGCTTTGACCAAAATGTTAATAAGCCTTGTGTCTACAAGAAAATCATCAACAGTTCAGTAGTTTTCCTAGTGTTATATGTAGACGATATCCTACTCATTGGGAATGATGTAGGTTTACTGACATCAGTTAAGAACTGGCTAGCTACCCAATTCCAAATGAAAGATTTGGGAGAGGCTTAGTTTGTTCTTGGTATTCAAATCTTTCGGGATCAGATGAACAAAGTGCTAGCGCTGTCTCAGGCATCGTACATTGACAAGATGTCGATCAAGTACTCAATGCAGAACTTCAAAATAGGCCTACTGCCTTTTCAGCATGGAGTTACGTTGTCTAAGGAACAATGCTCTAAGACACCTCAAGAGGTTGAGGAGATGAAACGGGTCCCCTATGCATCTGCCGTTGGCAGTTTAATGTATGTGATGTTATGTACTCGACCCGACATCTGCTACGCTGTAGGGATAGTCAGAGATATTAGTTTAATCTAGGACCACCGTCAAGAACATCCTCAAGTATCTTCAAAGAATGAGGGACTACATGCTCGAGTATGGATCTAAGGATTTGATCATTACTGAATGCACGAACTCTAACTTTCAGACTGATAAGGATTCTTAGAAATCCACTTCAGGCTCAGTGTTCAGTCTTAACGGAGGAGCTATAGTGTCGTGAAGCATTAGGAAGGGGTGTTGGGTTTTATGTCCTAAAATTCGCAGTTTGTAAAATGATAAATATTTTCTATAATCAATATACTTGTTATTGATTTCATAAATTGTACGAAAGTTTAAATCCAATAATCTAAGACTCATGACTATTGTATGAGTACTTGAACTTTATGTGGAGACATAAGAGTGGATCGGGTTCGAGTAAATAGTCAAAATGATCTATGGTACATGAATAAGATTAGGTACCTTATTCTGGTAACACCATTGGATGCGGCCTACTCTGTAGTTGTTACAAAGAGTTGTAAAGTGCAACATACGATGTGATCCTGATTCGTACATGTTATAGCATGAGAAGTGGGGGCATCCTATGTAATGAGTTTGTGTAAGATCAGGACCAAGAAATAAGTCACTCTTACTTTATAACATTGTTTACTGTTTAAGACTAACTATTTCACCTAGATGACCTACGTAACTCGATCTTAATCCTGAGCTAACTATGAACTCCTGTTTATTTGGGATTACCCTTAGATTTGCATAGATGAGGGTTGGCTCAACAGCTCCGGCTCAATAAGACTCCCATTTCAGGGGTAAGACCAGATAGATAGCTGGGGACATAGGGTGTAAGATGGACTTCATGCCTACCCAATTTAGCGATAAAAGAAAGGTTGTTCTCTCAAATATTGAATCCAAGTCTTGAACAAAGGGCTCCACCCTCTCACTAGGCTGAGAGAGTTTGGTTTAGTGATTGGATCACGAACCAGCTATTCATTTGAGAATCAGTAGGGACTTAATGAATAAGACGTAAACTCGGGGGTAAAACAGATATTTGACCCAGCCGTTATTACGAACAATCTGTGAAGGGTCGACTTACTGATTATGGTTAAATTATATGGACATAATATATCTACAGTGAGGGGAGTGCAACTATGGGCTTTAGTGGAGTGACCCATTAGTTAACGAATGGGGATTTATTTTGTTTAATCAGTTTAGCCAATTAATCTCGGATCGTCGGAGCCCATGATCTGTAGGTCCATGAGGTCCCCCTACTAGCTTATAACAAACTAGCTCTAGAATAGCGCTAAGTTAATCTGAAACATTCAAATTAGAATTAAGGGAATTAGTAATTATATGAGATATAATTGCATGTTTAATTTAAAAATTAAACGAAATAGGAGAATTTATATATATATATATATATGATTTAAATATATAAAGATGGATATGTGTTAAAATTAATTTAATATTTGATATTAAATTAATTAAGTTTTATTTAATAATTAATTAATTTTTATTTTCTAAAATCAAAATAGATTTTTTAAATCAAATTTTGATTTTATGATAAAATTGAAAAAAAAAACACTAAATGGAACTCATGCAACTCTTTTCTTTGCACGTTGATCTATAATATAATGAAAATATTTGAGTGAAAATCGGGCATGCAATCTATAGAGATTTTGAGAGAAATTTTGGTTGAAGAAAGAGTTCTTCAGCTAGTTTTCTGCAATGAACATTTCTCCTTCTACCCTTGATTCAAGCTTGTTTTGAGTCCCACAACTCAATCTAGAGCACCAAGAGAATAGTGGGGAAGATCTTGAGGTGGTCTACAACAAGATTTGGAGAAGTTAGCAGCTGATGAAGGAGCTTTGAAGAAGTTCTACAAAAGGTATATCTTGAAACTCACTTGTTTCTGCAAAAACATGCTTTATATTTTGCCAAAATTAGTGAATTTGAGTGCTTAGATGATCCTTGTGCTTTCACTACTGTTGATACAATCTTACAAGGGGTGCATCACTGACTCCACAATGGTGGCCAAGTATGTAGCGACTTGTGAAGTTGCCAAGGAGGCCGTTTGGCTCAAGAAGTTCCTGGTTGATCTGGAAGTTGTTCTAGACATGTCTAGGCCTGTCACCCTTTATTGTGATAATAGTGGTGCTGTGGTGAACTCTAGGTAACCAAGGAGTCACAAGTGCAGCAAACATATAGAGCGGAAGTATTATCTCATCCGCGAGATAGTGCATCGAGGGGACGTGATAATCACAAAGATCGCTTCAGAGCACAATGTTGTTGACCCGTTTACGAAGGCTCTCACGACTACAATTTTTTAGGGTCACCTTTAGAGCATGGGTCTACGGGACCATCCGCGGCGGAACTAGGGCAACTGGGAGATTTTGTACTGGGCCTTAGTGCCCTAGTTTATTGTTTTGTACTTGTTGTTATCTTGTACACCCACTCGCTTTGGGACAAGTGGGAGATTGTTGGGGTTGATGCCCTAAGTCTCGTAGGGTTCTGTAGTTTATAAACACCTGTATGAACAAACGCATGTGATGTAATAATATGAGATATTTTCTTCATTGTTGTCTTTGAGATATGAGATATTTTAGTTGCATTTACCACAAACCAATAAACTAAGATCCCTGGTTATCGTTGTAACTTAAGCATGTATGTGGAGACATACAAGTGAATCATGCCTTAAGTGATAACCTAAACGGTCTGTAGTATATGGATAAATGAGTAAAACCTTATCCTGGTGACACTATGGATACCATCCGCTTTATAGAGTGCTATAGATTGTCTGATCCTGATCATCCATGTGGAGACATGCGAGTAGGGGTGTCTTATACACAAGAGTTTGTATAAGATCCGACCACGAAATGTTTAGTCTCGTTATATAACACCATTCATGATAGAGACTTTCATTTCACTAGGATGACCATAGGTAATATGGGCTTAATCCTGAGTGAGTTGAGAACTCCTACCTATGAGGGTGGTACTTTGATTTGAAGGGGTGCAAGTGGTCAGATTTCCGACTCAAACCTACCACTTTGGGGATTTATCTAATTGGGGAGCTGGGAACTCAACTACATGATGACATGCAGAAATGCTTGTCATCTTAGGCTTTTTACTTAGAATTATGAAGGTTGTTAGGCAGAATATGCGGCAATCATGATAGGAATTCACGAGAAAGTGAGCTTGCGTCGATTAACATGTTGAATCTCAGCTAATCCGTTATTATGCGTTCAATGTTCTATTTTTGTTGCTAACGCAGGAAATGAACGCAAACGCAAAAATCAGACCACCGCATAGACGACCGCATGCGGAGAAACACTCCATCGCAAAGGCAAACGCATCGATCAATGCATGGATGTTGTCGTAATCAGCCGTTTGCGTCCATCGCATGGGAGTTGCGCTCGTCAAGCGATTGCGGTCATCATGTAGAGTTGCATATTAAGCGAATGCGACCATTGAATGATTGTGGCTATGCGACAATGCATTCTAATGGGATCAACAAAAGGTTGGTGGAATGAACAAATCAACGCATCTACCTCAAGAAAAACCAAAAGATGATGTTGACATTTCACCTACCACGTCGTTAGTGGCAGAGGTTCAGAAAGGACTAACGTGCCGAACGTCAGACTCAGAGCAGTCCAATAATGTTGTCAGCGACCCAAGCTCTATAAATAGAAGCCGATGAGCAAAAATTCAAGTTATCCAGGGTTTTCGCCCAAGTTGAATCCAAGGTTTTCGCCTGAGGTTCGCCTAGGGCGGATCCTTGCGATCCAGGACCAATGCGTGAGATGATGACTGAGAGTTTTTCACCTCCTTCATCCATTCCGAGTGACGATCAGAGCCTTCGATCGGAGCTCGATCTCGAAAGAGTCAATTCCTCCGCCCATCCATGGCACCACTAACAACCTTGACGCACATCCGCTAGGAGCAAATTTTTTGTTCCAGCCGGTCATTTCCTTTTCTTTTCTTTCTTATATTTATTGTATGACATCTTGGAATTAAGGAATTAATACAATTTGTTTTCAATGCATTTCTTTGTTCCTTCGACTCTATCTTCATCTTCTTTTCTTAGCATCTTCACTTTCATTGCAACACTTAGTGGGATTTCTTGGGTATCGCATACTTAGTCATGTGGATTAGGGATATGAAGCATGTAACAACCCACCGAGAGGTGTGCGTTGCGCGAGTGTGTGAGTAACCTTATTTGCTTAGTGTGAAGTTGCGGCAACGCCTGTCTATAGACTAACGCATTGCTTGTCTATGAGTAAAGTCAGCAACAGCCAACTGCCCAAGAGGGTAAGTGGTTGGATGCATTAAGCAATGTATGCATTGTTCACTAAAGATAGGAATAAGCTTAGGTCAGCCAAGTTCATGTGATTACCTTGTTCTATGAGCGCATCATTAATCATTTAGCCATACTTGAGAGAGTAGTCTAAAACCCAATTCTAAGACTCGAGAGAACGGATTGGAATGCATAGGCAAGAATGAGGATCTTAGAGATAAGCTCTATTTACGTCACACAGCGTATGCACCCTACAAATTGGATTTGCATGTGTTCAGGAAGTAGGATAAGGTGTTATGCGGCAGCCACGCTCATGCGGCGAGAGCTAGTGAACTGGTTATAGAGGTCTAGGAAGGCATAGGCTTCTCGACAATATCGCAGATACACCGCATACGTCCTAAAGTTAGGTTCACGTGTGTGTAGCATGATTTCATGGTTTGCATTGACTAAGGTTATCCTTGCGATCATTTTTAAGGGTTATAATTAAATCATCTCCGCATTTTATCTATTTTCCCATTCATTTATTTCATGTCAAGTGTTATCGTATCTCTACCTCTCATGCATATTCTCATTGCGTTGTCTGTTAGATAGGAGTAGGATTAACTTAGCAACCCCTCCAACTTTCTTTTATTTAACCACCACATGCACATCACCGCATACATATAGCTAAAAGTTCCTGTGTTCGGCCTTGGATTACCCAAGAAACTTGCGTTCGCGTTATACTTAGCGTGAGTGCAAGAAAACTTGTTGCAGAACGCATGGTCATCGCATACATTCATTAACGCATTATCAGTCTAACACATGACCATCGATGCATGACTATCGACGCATATTTTAGGAACATGCATCGCATACCGCGTCCACGGGATTTTGGTTGTCGAGTAAAATTGAATTTCTAATTTCCCGCCATCAAGTTTTTGGCACCGTTGCTGGGGACTTGGCAGCTAAATGTTTGTTAAGTTTTGTGTCTCGGCGAGCAAACTTTTTATCTTGGGAGTATTGCAGCTTATGCAACTAGGTTGCAAACAATATTGAAGTGTAGGCGATGTGCTGAAAGCCAATGTTAACCCCAAGGTAGAAGGGAAATCAGTCGCAAAAGAGCTGAAGGTAATTCTAAGCACATGGTGGCCAACATTGGCCCAACAATTTCCGGAAGTTCTAATGGTCAAGGCAACTTGACCCAAGCAGTTGAGAGCCATCTCCTACAAGGAAGACTCCTTGCGGTGACAACACTCTAATTTTTCCAGGGACGTCTTCCACTCTATCTTTATTTTGCTTTCTTAGTATAGGTTATTTATTTTATTTTCATTGTTATTTTGGATATATGGCTGCTTCCTTGGTTGTGGTACGTTTGCTCTTGTAGGTGCAACAATAAGTCTCCTCAGTTCGTAGTTCAACGGAAGAATTCCTTTCACCCTTCAATGCATGGCTTCAATAACGTGGATTCCAACGCATGAGCGGATGCGTTGTTCCATTTAATGTATTTTCTTGTTATCTTATATGCCTTATCCTTTTGAAATTCTCTTTTTCCCAATTGCGTGTTTTGCGATGTTTCTATGATGGTACGTATAGTTCACCGCATTTTCTAACTAATCAACGCAAGGCATTCTTTACTTTTATTAGCTTCAAATTTTGAAAGTCTTAAGTTTTATTTTGCGCAAACCTTTGTTCAAACATTTATTATTGCATTCTTGTAATTCTGTTTTTAGCTTTGTGGTGAGAACGCTGCCAACCTCTAAGTTTGGGGGTGGCAGCGGTCTCGGAGAATTGCGTTCATTATATTGCGATCATTTGCAAAAAAAAAAATTAAAGTGAGATTTTGAGAATAATAACTCCATTGTCAATGCAATGGGAAAACCCATGTTGAAAAGAGTTAAGCTGTGAAAGGCACTTGCTCGAAGTTGGATGTCTGCATGACACACGTGAGGGCAAGCCAAAACGAAGGCAAGTTGCTTAAGGGTTGATTCTGAGGCTTGAATGATGTGGCGCCACACACTTTCTGATGGCACGAGAGGTGTTCACTCATAGTAGGGCTATAATGTATTGTTCATTAGAGGAATCAGTGCTACTTAAGAAGTTAGATGTAACTACAGGGGCAAAATGGTAAATTGGCTCAGCCTTACTTACGAGGGATCTGTGAAGGGTTATCATACTGTTGATTGGTTATATCCAATGGACATAGAAATATATTTGTAGTGAGAAGAGTGCAACTGTCAGTCTTTAGTGGAGTGCCCGATAGTTAATGGATGGTGGATTTCGTGATTAAAGAGTTTAGTCAGTTATTCACGTACCATTGGAGCTTCAAGCTACAGGTCCATAAGGTCCCCTTGGTAGCTCAATGGATTCAATTTCAAAATCAGTTTTTGGGTTAGTTTGAAGTGTTCAAATTAACAAAAGGGAGTTTGATTATATATGACATAATTAAATTGGTTCAATTATATGTGATAGAATTGATATGATGTATGAGATACATTAATTGGAGGACTTGATATAAATGTGATTTATATTATAAATGAGAAAAGAACTATGGTTTAAATATTACATATAATGTGATATTAAAACTATAGGTTATAAACATAATATGATAAGTTAACTATTATATTTATTTATAATTAAACAATTATGAGATAATTGTGGTTGGTTATTTTTCTCCATTAACAGTGAAAGTGGGAGGTTATGTTCAGTTTTCATAACTGAAGGATAAAATGAAATATGTTTTCATTTTTTAAGATACATCGCTTCATTAGTGCATTACAATCGTTTAACTCACGAGAGACTAGACGATAACCTTCAAGCGAGAGCCTAAACGATCGTGTAAAGAGATTTACTAAACAATCGTGTAAAGTGATTTACTAAATGATCGCATGTTAAGCGAGATTTACTAAACAATCGTTTAGACGATCCAGCATGTTTTACTAAACAATCGTGTACTAGCGAGATTTACTAAACGATCAAGCATTTATAGTCTATGCGATAGATAGTACCTTTTCCCACTTGCTTGATCGTGTAGCTCGATCGTTTTCTTCCTCCATCCCTCTACCAAATTCACACACAGCCCACACCTCATGGATTCTCACTCCGAGAATACCAAGGTTGTCAAGTGGTAGTGTCGAAGGGTGCTTATTCTTGGATAATACTGTTCGTGATTACTAGGCGATTAGGTAGATGATCTGAACGAAAGCGAGAGGTTGTTGTCCACTTGTTGATGAGAGCGAGAGATTCACAGAAGAAGAGTTCTTCAAAGGTATGTCTCTCGTTTCTTTTGTTATTAATTAATTAAGCATGCTGCAATTTGTTCTAAGATGCATAACTGTTCTGTATGTTTGTGAATGCATTTAATTCTTTCACAATGGGCTTGTAAAGATCTTGCTTCCACTCGTAGAAATCTCTGTGAAAATTTCCTTCAAGCCAAGCATCACGAACTAAAATTCTTCTCTCGAACACAAACGAAACTTCGCAACAAGTCCTTGAACACAACAAGATCTCCTTTGGGCACCATCAGAAGTTCTTCCTTGTTATTCTCAAGGTGAGAATCATGCAGAGTTATATGGGCTTGCGTTTAATTTTGTGAAAGGGAAGGGGAGAGTTTTTGCTAAGAGAAATTTCACACACATAGAGAGATTGCTTGAATGTCGAAGAAGAAGAAGATTAAAAAAAAAAATGACCTCTTTTTCCTATGTCGCACGTAGAAGAGAGAAAATGGAAGTTAAGGGGAGTAATTAAAATAACTTCCTCCCCATTTTAATTTTCTAAAATTCAAAAATGAATTTGAATATTATATATATATTAACCAACATAATATATATATCATATTCAACTATATGTATCACATATATAATATAACCCGTAGTTTATTATTCTCTCATATAACCTATAGTTTTAATATGAATCATACACATTAATTTAACCTATAGTTTTTATATGAATCACATTCATACAATTAATATTTGAATCATATTCAAATATTTATGTCTTTCATTAAAACTTTATATTATAATATATCATATACATTATATTAATTATATCTTATATGATTAATTCAATTTAATGAATTTGAACAATTCCAATTAATTCAAAACTAATTTGATTCTCATAATTCTTATTGGGCTAACAAGGGTACCTTATGGACTTATAGATTGAAACTCTAATCATACTTAATTAATTAATTAAATTCTTCAATTAAATTTATCAACCTTTATTAACTGTCAATCACTCCACTAAAGACCGTTAGCTGCACTCTTTGCACTATAGATATCTTTCTATGTCCATTTGATATAACCAATCAACAGCGTATTGACCCTTTATATTGCTTGAAAGTACAGTTGGGTCAAAATTACTATTTTACCCCTGTAGATACATCTAACTCCTTAAGTACCATTGATCCCTCTAATAAACAACTAGTCATAGTCCAACTATAACTAAACTCCTCTCGGGCTAGAAGATGATGTGGTGCCACACTTGTTCAAAACACGGAATTAGCTCTTAAGGGAGCAATTTATCTACTAACCCTAACAATAGGGAAGGAGCGAATTCCTTCTTGTGTATCTGTGTTGCCAACTCCTCAATCAGACGGATCTTCAAAATGGTAGGCATATTGAGTCAAGGAAACTGGTCACTCTCAAAGGACTGTCCTCATAGGCAAGAGTTCACAACTCACTCAAGATTAAGGTCAAGTCACTTATGGTCATCCTAGTGAAATGTAAGTCTCTTCTAGCTACGATGTTATAAAGTGATACTATTCATTTCGTGGTCCGGTCTTATACAAACTCTTTATATAGGATACCCCTCCCTCCCCCATATCTTCACATGAATGAATAGGATCAAATCATTTGTAGCACTTTACAACAATTGTAACAACTACAAAGCAGATCATATTTGTACTGTTACCAGGATAAGGTACCCAGCCTTACTTAAACACGATCCACCTATATGTCTCTAAATACATGTTTAAGTTACATCTAATAACCTTGGATCATAGTTTATTAGTTTTGGGGTTAATGCAACTAAATGTCAAACAAAATACAACTTATTTTATTAGATGAATAATATGTTTATACAAATACAATTTAGTAACTACAAGACCATAAGATTTAGGACATCAACCCCAACATTTACAACATTGTACTTATCTATAAAACAATAGCGATTACAGTGAAACGTAACACGTAAATCCTAACTTATTTGATCACCTAGGCTCTCCCTAGATGTGAGACTCCTTCTTAATAAAACTCAGGCTCCACCTGAGTATGTAAATATTAGTGAAAACACACTTAGGCTTCCTCTAAGAATGTGAGACTCTCTCTCACCACGAAGTTATTTTTCCCCTTTCTTGTGAACTCCCCTTCACTTGAAGAACTTAGGCTCCCTTAAGTTTGTGAACTTATTCTCTATGAAGGTTACCTTAGAATCCCCTTAAGAATGAGAATCTCTTCTCAACCAACACTACCTTAGATTCTCCCTACGGATGAAGAATGCTTCTCATGAATGAAGCAACCACCGCAAGAACAACTAAAGAACCAGCCGCCAAGGACCAACAATATTTCTTGCTTTACGAACAATGGATAACACATAGAGTTTTATTCTTCTGTCAAAACATAATATTCCTTGTCTTTTAAAACATATGTGGCAATCCTAACAAGGATACTTCTTGCACTTAAATAGCACAGTAAAAAGAAGAAAAATATCCCCATTCAAATTCGACAAATTATAAACAAGGAAAGCAACCCAGAAAAAATAAAACGCAAAATAATTCAAATAAAGAAAGAAGTATTATGCAACAATAGCATCATGTGAAACATCCCCTGATACATCATTAAAATAACCCTAAGGAGTAAATTCCCAAACCCTTAAACAAATATATAATCAATTACACATCTCTAACCATTCATTTCTTTTATTTATGATTTTCTAGAAAGATTGAATACTATTTTTGTTGATGTATTTTTTTAAAAGATATAAAATATATATTTTAAAAGCATAAAAACAGATACAATAGCTCTATCTCTTATTTAGAATGTCAATATTATTATTATTTTTTTTTTTTTTGGTAAAAATCAAGTAAAAAAATAGTTCCCGCATGCATAAACTTATAAAATAACAACAACAATATGTATTAGATCAAATAAAATAATTCGAAAATACTATAAGAAAGAGTGAAATACACCTATGTAATTTTGCTGAAGTGTTTTAACCTTGCAATGATGCTTACAACCAAACTAACACATATTATTTTAGAGAAAAATATTCATTGAGATTAAAATATTTTAGTTGTGTGTGAGCTAGCTATTACACACAGTACAATACTTTTATTTTCCATGTAGTAATTAAGCAAATGACAATAAATAAATAAATAAATTGTCATCTTCAATAAGCATAACTCACCTTTACTTGCATATGGTTATCAACTATATTTTTAAACTCCCTCCACATACACTTGATCCTCCAAATGAGTTCTTATCTTCAAATACTAAATATAGAACATTTGAGAGAAGAAATTGAGGAAGAAAGAATAATAAACTAAGAAGAAGGGACTCAATGTGTGTTGATACAATCATAAAAGGAAGGGAAAACACTTATATAGTTGTAGAAGTTATGAAATGTTACAATTTTTTTTTTTTTTAATTTTAATGTGTTAGAATTGTATTATTAATTATAAGGGTAATTGCAATTGGTAGAATTTTTAGGAAAAATAACTAAGGGTATAACATCATTTAAAAAAAATTGCAAATATAAACAAGTCTATCAGCGATAGACTTCTATCGTTGATAGACTTTTACTAGTGATATGGTCTATCACTCCTACAAATAATATGGTTTATCACTGATAAACTATTTAAATTTGGTTATATTTACAATTTTTTTTACATTATGTTATATCTGCTAATATTTTGGATTAATTGTCTGTATTTGCAACTGTCCTAATTATAATTGATGTAAGATCATTAATTTTTTAATTAATTTCTATAAAATAAATGGTGTTTTTTTTTACCTTCCAACTTTTCACATGCTTTGTCTTTCTAAGTTCTTTCTAAGTTTTTTTTGCCCTCTTTTGTTTGATTTATGAATTTTGATGGGTAAGAGAGTTAAAGTGAAATATGGGTAATTGAGAGAGAGAAAGATAGAGAAAGGTAGTGATGGGTAGGGAAGAATCGAAAGAATAGTGGGAGAGAGAGAAACTTATAACTAAAAGATGGGTAAATATATAAATAATAATTCTATAAATTTTTTTTAAAAAAAAATAAAAAAAATAAAAATAAAAATAAAAACTTAAATGTAGATAGTTTGGGTATTTCCAAAATGATCAAGGTTATATTGTCCAAAACATTTCTTCCACATTCGTGCAAGGCACGTGGTTATTTTTCTTTTTAATGATATTATTAAATAAGTTAAACTTGAAATCATTGACCTATGTATAATAGATATTTTTTTAAACGACTATGCATATTAGACTTTAGTTGTGTATATATTTCCTTCAAATATGTAGTTTTTTCACATGGGTATAAATAGTCAAATTTGAGAGTATTTTTTTTCTTTGTGAATTATTCGTTATCTTTTTTTTTTTTCTTTTTGTATAGTTTAGTTATTATATGGAAGTAATAAAAACCAACAAAAATGTAGGAAATAGAAAGGATGAACACATAAATAGCACAAAAAACCTATAACCAAATTGATAGCACCCAAAATGAATATTTAGTGTCTCTAATAGTCTTGTTTATGATGTCTAATGTGTTTTACGGTTTATATTTATAAAGAATCGAGCAAACATTGGCATTATGGGCCATTTTGGCCGTTCTAGGTTAATTTTGAACAATTAGGAGCTAAAAAAACCAATCTGGCTTCAAAGGAGATCAAAAAGATGAAAATGCCCCTGGAGGTCTGGCACCGTGATGCTGTAAGACAATAGCTACTCAAGGCAAGAGCGTAGGGCGCTCCGGAGTTTGAGGAAAATTGAAAATGCACGTGCGAGGGGCATGCCACAATACTATATATATAATCTTTTTAATTTTAGAGTTCGAGACAAAGCAACTTAGGGAGTGATTTTCAAAGTTTAGGCTTAGTTTTGCCATTCTTGGCCAAAACTCATGATGTTTCTTTCCATTTTATTTTGTGATGAATATTTTGGCATTGGGATTCACATTTTGATGAACGGTTGAAGGCCCAAATATCGATTTTAAGGTTTGTTGGGCATTTTCTATGGATTGTATGAGATTTTCATGTATGTTCTTGGGATTTTCTACTTGTTCTTGATTTCTTTTCCTTGTTTGAAAATTTATGATGAACATATTAGTAGATTAAATTGAAAACTTAATCATG
The DNA here is from genome assembly GCF_009727055.1 of Benincasa hispida. Lineage (NCBI taxonomy): Eukaryota > Viridiplantae > Streptophyta > Magnoliopsida > Cucurbitales > Cucurbitaceae > Benincasa > Benincasa hispida. Next base: position 19,795,344 of record NC_052354.1, read on the forward strand.
AATACTCGTATGTTCATTCGCCCACGTTATGCATGTCGTAGGTATTTGTAATTGTATCTATATCTTGCTTAATTGGATTAGCAGTAGGTTTTAGCTAGAGTTATTATTCTATTGCTAGATTGCTGTGATCATCTAGTAACAAAAGATAATGAAACGTAAGGAATGGAAATATGTTAGATTAGATTTTAATAATTTAATCTAGTGTTCTAATCAATCCAATAGCTTAATGTGATTAACTAAGTAAATAGGCTTGCATGACAATACTTAGTTAATTTAGGAATCGACGTCCCAATTGGTTTTGCCTAGGGAGTTTGTCCGAATTTTCAGACATTTGATTAGGCTAGATAAGTAGATAACTTATGCACATTTGCATGATTAATCAGTGAATTAATTCATAGATAGCCCAACAATTTCTTAATCATCAAAGGTAATCTCATGTATCAACTTCTCTCTCTCTCAATCTATCTTACTTTCAGCAATTTAAATTCCTGTCAACTCAAACTCCAAAACCCCCTCATTTTTACTGCTTTCCAGGGACCAATTTTGCTTATAGAGATTTTATCTTAAGTTTTCTATGGTTCGACCTTATTCTTGCTACTTTAAACTCTCTCTGGTTCAACCCCGTTCTTGCTACTAAGACTACTTGTTAGTTGAAGTTCCTGATCAGTAAATATAAATATTATTTGATTTAATTGAAAGGATTTGACACCTATTAGGTCTGATCAAATTGACACCATTGTCAGGGAGCCAATTAATTTCTTTTTGTTAAATTTGGCTTGTTAAACTTTAAAAACCCCAAAAAGATTTTTCTTTTTCTTTGTGTCTATGTTTTTATCATGGCAGATGATGAACGATGCATCTATTATGCACTTCTTATGAGGTAAACAGCTCAGTGGGATGAAGAAAAGGTAAGAGAGACTCATGAGCTTAAAGGTTGATCTCTTGTTTGAGATTTTTCGACTAGGCAATTACAGGATTTGGAGGCATGCTGAGTTTGTTCGGTTCAAGGGCATCCATCTAAAGCATGTCATCAACTACATTGTACCTTTGTATGCAATGCCTGCTCCCCTTGGGAGTTGTCTAACCCAATCTTGATATTGATCCATGGTTCTTTTGCCGACTCAGGTATATCTTTAGAAGAATTGATTATAGAGTTTCTAACAACTCTTTTTAGTTTCACCAATAAATCCACTATAAGCAGCAAGACTTCTTGAGCTTCCACCTGGACAACCTCTATTCTGAAGCAGAGGCTAGAACTAATCTTTAGATTTTAGGTGACCTAGTCGCTCAAGTTGCTGAATCAGTTAGAAGGCAAGACCAGCCATTGTTGCAGTCATCCTCTGAGACTATCGAGTCGAGCAATAATGAGGTAACCAACCTCGATCACCCCGTTCAGAAATTTATTTCTCAAGCTTTAGGCCAAGGTATGTCGTTGAAGTCTATAATGTATGAACTTGCTAATCATTCTTCTCAATATCGGCAGGAATCTCTTGAATCTCAATTGGGACCCAAACCCCTCTATAATTGGTGGATGATTGAGTCGCCCAGCTTGCAGATTCCTTGCTGATACTAGAAAGCCACTCAGAGCTATCGTATGTTCATACTAATCAGTTCAAGTTCCTTGAGAAGTTCTATCCATGCAGTGACAACGATGATGCATACCCTCCACCATGCCTAGAATAAGTATGTAAAGTTAAGTATGAACCCGAACTTCATCTCAAGGAGCCCTTGGTGATAGAGTTAAAGGCTGCAAAGTCTCGTTCTATTCTTTCCTTTAGTATCTTTTTTATTTTCTAATATTTCTCATCTCTCCCTCACGAGTCCACAGAGTCTTTATTTTCAACCGCATCAGTCGAGTCTACATTTTATTTTCTAAAAATGAAAAAATGAAAAAATATTTCTATCTTTGGAGCCCTTGAATGCTTCAAAAGCTCACTTCCCTCAAGTAGGTTCGTGGATTCAAGGAAGAAAGAACCCAAGAAATATGAGAATTTTTATGTACCTAGATAGGACAAAATGGTTGAGGAACTTACCTTAAAAATGAGCTTCCTAGAGGCAACCAGGCAACAAAACTTACTTGCTTTCTTTTATTGCTTTCGTAGCTTAGTTCCTTATTTTTCTTTTTTAGATTCCTCTCCTTGACCTTAGAAGAGAAAGAATATCAATTCAAGCGGCAAGCCCTCTTACCACACCTCAAAGATTCAACTACAAAACCGTTATCAAGGGAAGTTTTGTGTTTCCATGACTTTTGTTTCTATTAGGCTTGGATTACAGATACATTGGAGACAATATAACGTTTTAGGTTGGGGGTGGTGGAATGGATGTCTAGCAAGTCCTTGAGCACTAGAGCTCAAACTTTGTGGTTGAGCTGATTATGTGATGATTTTATTGCATGTATTTTGATGATGATATTTTGTGATGGCTTTAAATAACTCCATATTCATAAAGTTTAGGATTCACGAGCTTGTATGCATGATTTTAAGCCAAATTAAAAAAAAAAAAAAAATCTTGATTCCTTTGCACCTTTGAGCAGAAAGCCATCTTGTCCTATATGCTTAAGATTGAACTATTTAGCCTATATGCTTGTTGTCATCCCAAAGGGCCTAGGTGATAGTTTATAGGATGTCTAAAGCTCAACTTAGTAATGCATGTTTGGGTTTGCGCCAAAGTCTTTTTTTGTAGAGTAAAAGTCTATTGTAAATTAAATAAAAGAAAGTTGTTGTAAAAGGCAATTGTTGTTGAGAAAGTAGAAAATAAAGCTTCGAAAAATAAAAGATTTGTTGCAAAGAAAGCTTGTTGTAGAGTAAAAGAAGTTTAGTATGTTATTTTTTAAGGAGATTGCTTCTCTTTCTTGGAGATATGATTAACTTGGGTGATTATGACACCCGTAGTTTCCTTCTGTACTAAAAGTATCCTGAGGAATGAGTAAGCTTTAGGACCTTATTAGGAGACATTGATCATAGTTGGATGTCCTTTACATATCCTATATGGGTAAGCCAAAATGAATGTGACGTGTCTAGATAAGGTTTCTTCTTATGTGTACCATAAAAAAATTATATAGAGTAAAAGTTTGGTTCTCTTAAGTGTGTCATTGCCATTTTGAGTCTTGGAATTTTAACTCTTTATGGTTAAATAAAACCTTCCTGAGCTTGTAAGGACCTAGGTAGGATGGCTATGCACACATATACATAAGGGATAAAGAATTAGTTCTAAATAACCTATTGATTGTGTGCATGCAAATGATTCTAGCTTTATGAATATTGTGTTATCTTTTGCTTTGAGATTAGAATCACTCATTTTTATTAGACGGCTGATTTTTTATTTTGCCTTACTTGAGGACGGACAAAGTTTAGGTTGGAGGTGTTTGAATGTGTTATCATAATGCCTTTAATCTAACTTGTTTATGATGTTTAGTGTCTTTAATGTTTATATTTGTAAGGATTCGAGTAAACAATGCATACTAGTGCTACATGAGAAGCCTAGAGCGTTGCAGCACTACCCAAAATTATATTTTTTATGGTTTGGGAGAGAGCAACTTAGGGAGCAATTTTTAGAATTTAGGCTCAGTTTGGTAATTCTTGGCCAACACCCATGAGGTCTCTTTCCATTTTGCTTTGTAATGAATATTTTGGCATTGAGATCCAAGTTTTGATGAATGGTTGAAGGCCCAAACATCGATTTTGAGGTTTTTTGGGTATTTTCTATGGATAGATTTTGATGTATGTTCTTGAGATTTTCTACTTGTTCTTGATTTCCTGTCATTGTTTGAGGATTTAGGATGAATGTAGTATATTCGTTCGCCCATGCTATGCATGTTGTAGGTATCTGCAATTGTAGCTATAGCATGCTCAACTTGAGTAACAATAGTGTTAGTTATAGTTATGTTCCATTACTAGAACAAAAGATCACGGAACTTAAGGAATGGAAATGTGTTAGGTTAGATTGACCAATTTAACCTAGTATTCTAATCAATCCAAGAGCTTAACACAGTTAATTAAGTCCCCATTTAGTAACCATTTTATTTTTTATTTTTGTTTTTGAAAATTAAGCCTATGGACACTAGTTCCACCTCTAAATTTCTTTCTTTAGTATCTACTTTTCACCAATTGTTTAAAAAAGTAAACCAAATTTTGAGAACTAAAAAAGTATCTATCGAAAAGTTATATTTTCTTTTTAAATTTGGCTAAGAATTCAACCATTGTACTTAAGAAAGATGCAAATCATTGTAAGAAATGTGGATGAAATAGATCTAATTTTCAAATATAAAAATAAAAAACCAAATGGTTACCAAACGAGACTTAAGTAAATAGGTTTGCATGATAATACTTAGTTAATTTAAGAATCGACATTTACGTTGGTTTACATAGGGAGTTTTTTTTTTTTTTTTTAATTTGCAAACATTCGATTAGACTAGATAAGTAGATAACCCATGACATATGCATGACTAATCAATTAGTTAATTCATAGATAGCCAAACAATCGTTTAATCAGCAAAGGTAATCTCATGTATCGCTTTTTTTCTCTTTCAACCTGTCTTACTTTCTGTAATTTGAATTCCTACATTAGTTTTCATTTCAACTCAAGCTCCAACCCCCCTCTCGTTGTTATTGTTTTCCAAAGACAAATTTAGCTTAGAGAGATTTTTATCTTAGGCTCCCAATGGTTCGACCCCATTCTTGCTCTAAGACTACTTGTTAGTTGAAGTTCTTGAACGGTGTATATAAATAGTATTTGATTTGATCAAAAGGATTCTACACCCTTTTGGTCCGATCACAAATATTATCAAGCTTCATTGAAATGTGAAAAAATATTAATTGGGTAATTCTAGCGTTTAAAATTGATGATATGAGTGATATAACTTAGGTAAATGTCAACAATATCAATGTAGCGGTGACAGAATCTAGGTAGATATCAGATGATATCAGTAATTGAAATCTATTGATGATAGCCATGATAGAAGTTTATTAGTGATAACCACTGATAGCTTTGAGTGTTAATCTTTCAAAGTTGATAGTCATTGCTGAAAGTTTATCAGTGATAGCCACTAATAGTTTTCTATCATTGATAGCTTAATTTTTCAAAGTTGATGGTTTTCTTTCAATGTTGATAACCAGTTATAGAAGTCTATCATTGATAGCTAACTTAGTGAAAATGTAAATGAGATGCCCAGAAGTTATCACTAGTAGTATATTATCAATGATCAAAATTATAATTTATAACATGATATCAGTGGGATCATGGAAAAAATGTTGTTTGAACCTCAACAACTTATCTGATAACTACTAATTGCTAATTAAAGTTGATAGCTACTAATGGAAGTCCATTAGTGATAACAACTTATAGCTTTTAAGTGAATCTTTCAAAATTGAAAATCACCAATAGAAGTCTATTAGTGATAGAAGTATATTAGAGATAGCCATTGATAGTTTTCTGTCACTTATAACTTTAATTGTTAATCTTTCAAAGTTAATAATCACTAATGGAGAAATAGGTTATAGCCATGATAGAAGATTACCAGTCGTAGCCACTGATAATTTTGAACGTTAATCTTTCAAGGATGATAATCATTGATGAAAGTCTATTAGTGATAATCACTAATAGTTTTCCATCACTGATGTAGCTTAATGTTTCAAAGTTGATGATATTCTTTCAAAGTCAATAACCAGTTATAGAAGTCTATCTTTGTTAGCCATTGATATCTTTAAATGTTAATATTTCAAGGTTGATTGTAATTGATGAAAATCTATCAGTGATAGCCACACAAAGCTCTGTCAGTGATTATTAGTAATAGCTGCTATCAGTGATAGTTTTCAATTTGAGAAAATCGGGAAAAAAAAGTGCGTGAAATAAGGAATTTGGATTTTCATTTGATGGGCTGAGCGAAAATCATTGGCCTTTTTAGTCTTTTACAACAACTAGCCTATTTTTGTTCTATATCTACAATTGTTTTATCATTGTGCTACATATGTTATTATTATTCGACTTGATTGCCATTTAACTAGCCCAAGAAAAAACTGAAGGGATGGAATTTATTTTTTGGAAGCGTGTGAACGCCATGCAATTGATTTTCAATTTGAAAAATGTAAAGTACAGAGAAAAATCATCCATTGAAAATGCAGAACAGGAAAACATTGTAATACCTATAAGCATGCTTCTCTAAAGAGAGAGGGAAGAAGTACACTTATCCTTGAAGACTCTCTTCTAGGTGTTTCCTCTCCAAGTCACGAACAGCTTCGAACTTGGTCTCCCTCATACAAATCTTCCCATGAACAGCATCGATCACAATTCATAGGCAAGAAATAAAAATTATGGGATTTGATTTAGTTTTGGAAGAGGAAGAAAAAGTAGAGAGGAATTGAGAGAGAGGTTAAGAGTTCTCTTTGTTTCTTCTCTATAACTTTTTACAGAAAATCAATCACTCAACTCCTACCACCTTGAGAATTCAACATGAGATTAAAGGAGGGAGAGGATATCAATTCCCTCCTTTTAACGTCTTATAACTCCCAATGGGAGTTATTTTAATTTAATTACATATATTAAATCTCATTTAATATATATAATTAAAATAACAAAATTAATTAACAATTAATTAATCGATAATTAAATATATATTTAACTTCATTTGAATCATATTCAAATGGTGTCATCTCACATAACCTATAGTTTTAATATGAATCTCATTCATATTAACTTTAATCTATAGTATTTATATGAATCATATTCATACAATTGATATTTGAATCTGATTCAAATATATTACTCTCATATAGTATATAGTATTAATTATAAATTATATTTATAATTAACTATATACAATGTATCAATATACATCATATTAATCTGAATCTCATTCAAATAAATACCTTTCCTATTAATTATGAATCATATTCATAATTAACTATAATGTATCAATATACATTATACTATTAATCATATTAATATAAAATTTCCCTTAAATAAACTAAACATTTCAATTATACCAAAACAATATATTCTTTGTTTTATAATTGGTGAGTTAGCATGGGTGCCTAATGGACCTATATATTAGAAGCTCCAGTGATACGAAATTAATTAATTAAACACGTCAATTAAATTAATCAACATTCATTAATTGTCGATCACTCCACTAAAGACCCACAACTACACTCTTCGCACTGTAGACATATTTCTGTATTCACGAATATAACCAATCAACAGTGAGTTGACCCTTCAAGAATCGCTCGTAATTACAACTAAGTCAAATTACCGTTTTATCCATGTAGTTACATCTAACTCTTTAAGTACCATCGATCCCTTTAATGAACAATTAGTTATAGTCAAACTATAAACTAGACCTCTCTCTAGCCAGTGAGAGGGTGAGACGACTCATTGTTCAAGATCCAAAATCAGTCCTTAAGAGATCAATTCATCTACTTACCCTTAAGATGGGAAGGATTAATTTCCATCATGTGTAGCTGTGTTCCCAGCTCCCCACTTAGACAAATCCCCAAAATGGTAAACATATTGAATCGACGAATCTGGCCAATCTCACTCATACAGATCAAATGATTGTCCTCATAGGTAGAAGTTCACAGCTCACTCAGTTTTAAAATCAAATTATCTTTGGTCATCTTAGTGAAATGTAAGTCTTTTCAAGTAACAACGTTATAAAGAGAGACAATCATTTCGCGGAACAATCTTATACAAACTCTTTGTATAGGATACCCTCACGCACATGTCTTCACATGAACGATTAGGATCGAATCATTTGTAACACTTTATAATCATTGTAACAATTACAAAGTGGGTTGCAACCATAGTGTCATCAGGATAAGCACCCAACCTTATCTATATACCACAAACCATTTAGGTTAGTACTTGAATATAATCTACTTGTATGTCAACCACATACATGTTTAAGTTACATAAAATAACCTTGGATCTTAGTTTATTGGATTGAGTTACACAATTCTAAATGTCAAATAAAATAACTCTTTATTTCATTCGTTTATACATTACAATCCACAAGATTTAGGCCAAAATCCCCAACAATCTCCCACTTCTCTTGAAGCTAGCGGAGTTTACAAAACAGTAAATATAACAATTACAATACAGTAATGTACACTAATACAATAAATTAAGGCATACAATATACTAATATCATCTTCCACTTGCCCTAGACAATGTGGTGCATATCTCGCGGACCTAGACTCTCTAGATGATCCCCAAACACTTTAGTTATGAGAGATTTGTAAATGGATCAGGAACCATTATGCTCCGAAGCTAACTTCGTGACTATCACGTCCCCTCGTTGCACAATCTCCCATATCAAATGATACTTCCTCTCAATATACTTCATACACTTATGACTTCAAGGTTCTTTGGAATTTGCCACAACACCACTATTATCACAATAGTATAATGGACAAAGTCATATTTGGAACAACTTCCAAATCCATCAAGAACTTCCTAAGCCAAACGACTTCTTTAGCAGCTACATATTCAGCCTCCATGGTTAAGTCAACAATACAACCTTGCTTGATACTTCTCCAAACTATAGCTCATTCGTTAAGAGTGAATATTGATCCTGATGTGGATTTCAAGAATCCCTATCAGTTTGAAAATCAGAGTCAGTGTATCCTGTAAGAATCAAATCCTTAGCCTTATACGCAAACATATAGTCTTTTGTTCTTCAAAGATACTTGAGGATATTCTTAATCGCGGTCCAATGATCATATCCTAGATTAAATTAATATCTACTAGCAATTCCTACTACATAGAAAATTGAAAGAGTAGAACAATATGCAGTGGAAGTATCAAGGATCCATAAGCTTTCTAATTCACTAATTTTGGCAAAAACTAAAGCATGCTCTTCTCAAAAAGTGGGTTTTATGAACATAACTTTGATGAACTCTCCAAGAAAATGGCCGTTCAGGTGCTATCTTCTTTTGTTATCAATGTGAACCACCTCAAAGCCTTCCCTACTATGCTCTTGGAGCTTTAGGCAGAGTTATGGGACTCAAGAACAACTTGAAGATGTGAAGAAACCAGAGAAACTCACAACAGCACAGCTGAAGAAGACAACTTCTTCTTCAGAAGAAACTCTCTCGAAATTCTTTTGATTATCCTCCTCTCCAATAACTCCAATCTTCTTTATATATTAAGATGAACATACAAAGAGATGGAGTACATGGCTTGCAGCTCATGCTTGGAGAATCAAAGTAGAGAAGATCATGATTTGTGTGTGAGCTTATGATGAAAATGGAGAAAACTCTTTTTCCATTATGTACAAACATGCAAAACGATTTTTCATTTTTTTTTAAAACAAAAAATGATATTAAATCATTTTAATTCAAAAATTTATTTTCTTAAATTAATTTCATAAATTCATTTTAAAAAATAATTAATTTAATATCAAATATTAAATTGATTTTTGCACAATAATCATCTTTATATGTTTAAATCATATTTAAATATTTATTCTCTTGTTCCGTTTAATTTGAACGTTTCAAATTAATCTCTCAAACTATCCTAAAGATTATCCATTTACAAGCTAGTAGGGGGACCTCACGGATCTACAGATCATGGGCTCCAACGATTCGAGATTAATCGGGTAAACTCATTAGTCCAATCTAACCCCATTTGTTAACTAATGGGACACTCCACTATAGCCCATAGTTGAACTCCCCTCATTGTAGATATATTATGTCCACTTAATAACCATAATCAGTAAGTCGATCCTTCACAAATTGTTCGTAATCACAGCTAGGTCAAAAATACCGTTTTGCCCCTGTGACTACATCTTGTTCCTTAAGTTCCTACTGATCCTCTAATGAACAATTCTGATTCATAATCTCTATGAATCAAATCCTTTCTCTATCATGATAAGGCGGGGCCCCGATTGTTCAAGACTTGGATTCAGTACTTAAGAGAACAATCTATCTGCTAACCCTAAATAGGGTAGGAGTGAATTCCATCTAGCAAGACTATGTCCCCAATTATTCATCCGGTCTTATCCCCAAAATGGTAAGCTTATTGAGCAGTGTTGGACTACTCTCACTGTTTGCAGATCAAAGGATAATCCCGAACAAATAGAAGTTAATAGTTAGCTCAGGATTAAGATCGAGTTAACCTAGGTTATATAATAAATGAAATAGTCAGTTTTAACAGTAAACAGTCGTTATAAAGAAAAGTGACTATTTTTTCGGTCCAGACTATATGCAAACTCATTGCATAGGATGCCCCCACTCTCATGTCTCAACATGAACGATTTGTGGATCACATCATTTGTAGCACCTTACAACTTCTTGTAACAACTACAGAGTGGGCCACAACCAATAGTGTTACCAGGATGAGATACCCAACTTCATCCATATACTTATTAGACCATTTAGGCTATATACTGTCAACTTGATCCTGTTTATGTCACTACATAAAGTTACAGCATTCAGACTATAGCCAAGGATGTATTTATTGGATTTTCATAATATGATGCAAAATTAACAAGTCATTGTTATTTGATTAAATAGAATGTTTAACACAAACTGCGAGTTTTAGGACATTCCCAACAATCTACCACTTGGACTAAAACTCCAGTGAGAACAAATATATACAATATAATGTTGAGATACATAATGGGAAAAATACAATAAACTAGGGCATCCACAATACCATAGACATTCTCCCACTTTCCCTAGATTACACTACTCGGAGTCCTAGTCCGACTAGGTGGCCCTCGAAAACTTTAGCCGAGAGGGCCTTGGTGAATGGATCAACAAGGTTGTCTTTAGAGGCTATCTTTGTGACGAGCATATCTCCTCTATGTACAATCTCTCGGAAGAGATGGTACTTTCGTTCAATGTGTTTTCCACGCTTGTGACTCCTAGGTTCCTTTGAGATAGCAACAGCACCACTGTTGTCACAATACAGTGTGATAGGCAGGTGCATATTTGGAACGACTTCCAAATCAACTAAGAATTTGCATAGCCATACTGCTTCCTTAGCAGCTTCGCATGCAGCTACGTATTTCGCTTCCATGGTGAAGTCAGCAATACAACTTTGCTTGATGTTTCTCCAAACTATAGCTCCTTCATTAAGAGTGAAAATTGATCCTGAAGTAGATTTCCTGGAATCTACGTCAGTCTGAAAACCAGAATTAGTGTATCCCATAAGGATCAAATCCTTAGGTCCATACACAAGCATATAGTCCCTCATTCTCCTAAAATACTTGAGGATATTTTTTACAACGGTCCAATGACCGTGTCCAAGATTAGATTGGAACCTGTTGATGATTCCAACTGCAAAACATATGTCGGGACGTGTACACAACATAGCGTACATCAAACTCCCAACTGTAGAAGCATATAGAATTTTGTTCATCTCTTCAACCTCTTGAGGTGTCTTAGGACATTGTTCCTTCGACAAATGAATTCCATGCCTGAAAGGTAATAAACCTTTCTTGGAATTTTGCATATTATACCTTGACAACATCTTGTCAATAAAAGATGCCTGAGACAGTGCTAATGTTCTATTCTTTCAGTCTCGAAAGATCTGTATTCCTAGAACATACTGAGCATCACCCAAATCTTTCATTTGGAACTATGATGCTAACCATCTCTTTACGTCAACAAGAAAGCTTGTCTCATTCCCAATGAGCAAGATATCATCAACATACAGAACTAAGAATGTTATAGTTTTGTTGACTATCTTCTTGTATACACAAGGTTCGTCAACATTCTGTTCAAAGCCATAAGATTTGATCGCAGTGTCAAATATTATATTCCAGGATCTAGATGCTTGTTTCAATCCATAAATGGATCGATTAAGCTTACAGACTTTCTATTCCTGTCCTTTTTCGACGAACCCCTCTAGTTGAGACATAAAAATACTTTCATCAAGATTGCCATTCAAAAAAGTTTTCTTGATATCCATTTGCCATATTTCATAGTCATAATATGTGGCAATGGCAAGAAGTATTCTTATTGATTTAATCATGGCAACAGGAGAAAAATTTTCTTCATTTATCAACTCCTTCTCTTTGGGTAAAACCCTTTGCCACGAGCCTAGCTTTATAGGTCTGTAGCATGCTAGTTTGTTCTCGTTTTCTCTTGTAGATCCACTTACAACCTATAGGTGTAACACGTTGTGGTTGATTTAAAAGTTCCCAGACTGAGTTGAAGTACATAGACTCCATTTCATCGTCCATTGCTTTTCTCCATTGTTCCCTGTCAACATCTTCCATTACCTTTTTAAAGGTTAATGGATCCTCTAAACCATCATCTTTATGATGTTTTGAGTTTCTGTTAAACCCATGTAGCGTTCAGGTTGTTAAATAACCCTCCCACTACGACGAGGCATCCCTAACTCTTAGGATGGACGTGACAGGACAACAACCGTTGTTGATGGACCAGCTTGATCAAAAACTCTATTTATCTGTAGTATCTTTAGACAATTCTTTCAATATTAGTTTACTGCGAGGTAGATGATTCTTAATACGATCCTCTTCCAAGAAAGTTGCAGTTGTCGTTACAAACATTTTATCGTCTTGGGGATCATAAAAGTATCCTCCTTTTGTTTCCATGGGATATCCTATAAATAGGCATAATTCCGAACATGTTTCCAATTTTTTAGGATTTTGTATTAACAGCTTCAGACTTATGTCGTATTAAGTAAAGATAACTATACCTAGAATAATCATCTATTAAATAAATGAAATATTCAAACCCTCATTTGGCTTTAACATTCATCGAACTACAAAGGTCTGAATATATAAGCTTTAGGGACTCTTTGGCTCTGTAATATTTTCCAGTAAAAGGTCTTTCTGTCATTTTGCCCTCAAGGCATGATTCACGTACTGCTAAAGTGTCAATTTCTAATCACTCACAATTCCACTCTTTACCAATCTCTCAATTCTATTGAGATTAATTTGACCTAAACATATATGCCAAAGACAGGTATCACTTTCAAGAGAAACTCTTCGTCATTTAGTCTGTGAAGTTATTGTTTTGAACAGTTCAATATTTAAAATTGATTTATATGCTAACGGTCTTAGCACGTATAAGTTACTTTCTAAACTAGCTGAGCATATCTCAAATCCATTTCTTGAAGTAAATGCTTCCAAGAAATGATACATTGAAAGAATGTTATCTGGGTAAGACACTGAAATAAAATTCCTCTTAGTCTCAAGAAGCAAATAGATGTTATCCAATAACAAATGACAATTCTTGCTAAAAAATAACTTCACACTCTCTACAGCAATAGCTGAGACAACCTCCTCAATCCCTACTTTCATTGTCATTTCTCCAGCCTTTAACTGTTTTCAATAATCAGATTCCTGGAATGAAGAACAAACATGATTAGTGGCACCTGCATCAGGTATCCAGGCAGAATCATCATTCTCCACTAAGCATGTTTCTGGAACAAGTAAATCAGATTTATCTATTTTGGACTCATTCCTTTCAGTCAAGGACTTTTCTATGACAATACCATTCATTTTAACAAAATTAATGCGAACCATCATATCGAAAACATGTTCCCGAATAGATGTTCCCTCTTCCAATCTTGCATTGTGAATGAGCTTGAGCACCTCATGCAAAAACTTCATCATCTCATGAGTAGTTTGCATAGGCTCAAGCATCTTAGCCAAAATATCATGTATGCTTGCCAAGATGTAGATATGGGCTTGTTGATAAGCCTTCCTCAACTTGTTATAAGCCTTACGAACATTTCATTCAGCATTTGGATTAGGGGTTTAAGGACACTCCTCATATAAGACAAATTCTAAACCATTAACCACTAACTTTGTATTAACTAAAGTTTTCCATGTTGTATTGTTTTTAGCAGTTAACAATTTGGAAGCTAATGAGGAAATAATTGAATTTGACATATTTGCTGAAACCAAACAAATTCATTTATATAAGAAATCTTGTATGACTCTTGAAAAAAAATCCGATCACGTTTTAGCAAAACAGTAATGAATCCTAATCATTTATTTTGCAATGATACTTCAGTGATTTAGAATGAAAGCCACCGTAGGGCAGTTAGTTACTCCTCCTTTGAATTGAAACATTCTCAACCAAATATTACACCAGAATAACTCTTATTTCTATAATATTTAGTTACCATTTATTTTGTCAGAATTTCATTAACCACATTAATGGATTCTTGTAAGTGTAATCCATTATTTTGAAAATTATAATATTTTTCTCAACAAGTCTACTGTATGGAAGAACAATATTGAGTAACAAAAATCATAACTCTATCTTTTTCAAGGGGGTGCATCAAAGGTATCTCATGGTCAAGTATGAATCTCATGATGTCAACTAATGATGGAGACTAGAGGATAAGTTGACACACGTCCCTCTTCCACTTACTATAAATATTTTCTCTAATTTAACTTGATATTGATCTATGCAAACACCATCCATAGAAGGATGCATCAATGTGCCTCAAGGCCAACATGGATCTCACAGCATGAGTTACCCGAGAACGTAGGAGAATCAAACATATCATATATATCACACTAAATATTTTGAAACTTAGGGTTTATTACTTAAGTAAATTTGGGTAACTAATTTATTTAAGTATTTTGTTAAAAGTTGCCCTATATAACTCTTATGTTGAATAGTTTAACAATGCAAGATTATCATTTATAAAACACTTTAATAAATTTAATCATCTATTGCATGCTTACAAAATATTTGCTAATTCACCTTCTAGATCGATTCATAGGTAGTGCTATTTCGTTTTCATCAACTTAAATAACTCAATCCTAGACAGAACCTTCCTTAGAGAAAAATCTCTTATAGGTAAATATTTTGTAAATTTAATCTTTTATTCTTTCCAATTAATTCTATTAAAAGAAAAATAGAAAATTAACCTATTTCTAATCATATTAGAAATATTTTTACATAAGTCTAGGTTAATTAATTTTAAACCATTTAGAATTAATTAGATCTTATATTTGCGTGCAACTCTTGATTATAGATTTTAATCTATTTCATTAAACTTATAATGATTATAAAATAATTAAATATTAAAACCTATAATCATGCATCTAATGACATTAATTAAATATAACATTTATACATACTAAGTAATGTCATGTTTAATGCAATTTCATTTTCATCATATAATATAACACTTATATTAATCATAAATGAAAATAAACATATCCATCATACATACATAACAATTATACTAAAGTATGATGCATGGATATGCTGAATAATACATAAAATTATATAATATCACTTATATTAAATAATATGCATGTACATGCCTATAAGATCATGCAACTATATAATATAATATTTTTATTAAATATGATCCATGATTAATGTTTATCCTAAGGTGGGATTTTAAAACTATATGGCATACATTATGAAACATATAAAATTTAACGATACATCGAATGTAAAATTAAATAAACAGCAAAAATAGACCAAAGTTTGACACCTTAAAAATTAATTAAATCAATATAATCATATTACATTAATTTAATTAACTAAAATAACAAAAAAGATACATAAAACTAGAAAAAGAAATAAAATGCTGGTGAAAACTGCATTTGAGGATTGAACCCATGATGTTGGAACCGGTTGTATGCGTGTCAACCATCTGGAGCTTTTCGACACTCCTGCCAAACATAGCAACACTGGGCTATGAGTTGCCATAGTTTAACACTAAGCTTCTCACAGTGCTGCAACACTATTGCTAGGCGTAGCAACGTTGGGCCTTCTGTGTCGCAGTGTAAGGTACAGTATTACAACGTTGTGCCTTACACTTCAGTATAGAACGCATGTCCCTGCTTCATTCTAAGTCCATTTTGCTCCAAAGTTGATCTCTTCCCCTCAACAACTCTCGCCGAAGCTTCAAGACACGAACTTACAGATTCGATTGCATAAAATAAACGCCCAAAACAAGGGCCCTTATAACTTTAATGAAATTAAAGTAGTAAACTAACTGCTAAATTCGAAAATATCCAATTTTGCAAACTAAAATCTTCATAATGCAGTAAATCCACCTTTGCTATGATTTTTGTTTCAAATTAAAAAAATGCACAACCTGGCTCTGATAACAATTGAAGGAATGAAATTCCTTTTGTGGAAACATGTGAATATCGTGCAATTGGTTTCCAATTTAAAAAATGTAAAATACAATGAAAAAACATATATTCAAAATATAGAGTAGGATAAACATTGTAATACCTATAGGCATGCTTCTCTAAAGAGAGAGGAAAGAAGTACATTTACCCTTGAAGACTTTCTTCTGAGTGTTTCCTCTCCAAGTCATGAACAGCTTTGGACTTGGTGTCCCTTGTACAAATCTTCCTACTAATACCACTGATCGCAAACAATAGGTACCACCAAAAGAATTTCCTTGCTATTTTTAGGCAAAGAATACAAAATGTGGGGTTTGATTTAGTTTTGAAAGAGGAAGAAAAAGCAGAGAGGAGTTGAGAGAGATGTTGAAAGTTCTCTTTGTTTCTTCTTTGTAACTTTTTATAGAAAATCAATCACTCAACTCCCACCACTTTGAGAATTCAATGTGAGATTGAAGGAGGGAAGGTTATCAATTCCCTCCTTTTAATGTCTAATAATTCCCAATGGGAGTTATTTTAATATAGTTACATATATTAAATCTCATTTAATATATATAATGAAAGGGAAATTGCAATGATTAGCAAAACCAATTAGGAGAATTGCATATGTAGCTTCAATTTTTCAATTTTTAAAAATTATAAATATAGCAAAAATTTCAAACTTTAATTTTTGTTTTTTGGTACTCTAATTTTACCCTCACAATCACGTCAAAACACGATCATACCTCTAAATTTTCTCACATTTTCTTCTCTCCTGGAATTTCAATCTCCCCATCTTTTCCTGCACAAGGTAAAAAATTCTCCCATTATTCACTAATATGTGCCAAAACTCCCTGAGACCTGATTTCCCATTGCCATAATGCTTCCAAAACTTGCATAAATGACCATGATTTCTCAGTCATCCCTTTCATTCTCATGTTCTAGTCTTCAAGTCATCCGACCATTTGATTGCTACCTACCTTTGTCGTACCATCGCTCATTCGTTGATCGTCAGTTGTCGTTGTCGTTGCCAGTAAGTTTCCTCTACAAGTTTCTCTATATTATATCTCTCTCTCTAACTGTTCTTTTAGTTTTTGTTCTAGTTTCAATCACCACCTTCAGCCACCATAACCGTCGTTCATCCATCGTCAGTCGTGTTCTGCCATGACTTTTCACCAGAGTCACTAAATTTCACTGATCGAGAGAATTTTTCTCTCTTCTTCATTGTAGCTATAATGTATAAACCGACTCTAATTCTCACACCGAAGAACCAATTGAGAGAGAGAAAGATAGAGAGAGATGAATAAAGATGGTATTTTGGAGTATCAAGTGCATCAAGTATATATCGATAGTGTATCATGTGTATAAGTGTACATCAATAGTGTATCAAGTGCACATCAGTATTATATCAAGTGTATAAAGTGTATATCGGGAGCAAATAAGTATATCAAGAGTATATCAAGTGCATATTAGTAGTGTATCAAGTATACATTAAATATAAGATGTGTGTATTAGACACCAATCAGTAAATGCTTGATTAACTAATATAATTAAAATGACATATATCAATAGTTTATCATCTATATATATTCAACATAAAGTATATCACTTAACGAATATACTAAATATTGAGTATATCAATGACAGATGGTATTTTAGACTTTTACTTTTTTCTAATGTTTGGGTCGGGCCAGTTTTTGCTAGATCTGCAAAAGAAGAAAAAGTAAAGGCACGCTTGCAAATATCAAATCCTATTTTTGATATACATGCAATTGCCCCATTATAAAATTAATAACATTAATTAATAGTTAATTTATTACTTTATATAGTATTAATTATAAATCATACTTATAATTAACCATATATAATATATCAATATATAGTCTCATTCAAATAAATATCTCTCTTATTAATTATGAATCAGATTCATAATTAACTATAATGTATCAATATACGTTATACTATTAATCATATTAATATAAAATTTCACTTAAATAATTTGAATATTTCAAATTATACCAAAACCATTTATTCCTTGTGTTTATCCTAAGTGACCTAGCAATGGGACCTAATGGACCTACAGAACTGAAGCTCCAATAATACGAGATTAATTAATTAAACTCTTTAATTAAATTAATCAACATTCATTAACTATCTGTCACTCCACTAAAGACCGACAGTTGCACTCTTCGCACTATAGACATGTTTATGTGTCCATGGATATAACCAATATAACCAATCAATAGTGAGTTGACCCTTCACAAATCGCTCGTAATTACAACTAAGTAAGATTATTATTTTTACATCTAACTCCTTAAGTACCATTGATCATTCTAATGAACAATTAGTTATAGTCCAACTATAAACTAAACCCCTCTCTAGACAATGAAAGGATGAGGTACCGCTTATTCAAGACCTGGAATCAATCTTTAAGGGAGCAATTCATCTACTTACCCTCAAGATGGGAAGGAATAAATTTCATCTCGTGTAGTTGTGTTTCCAGCTCCCCACTTAAACAAATCCCCAAAATGGTAAACATATTGACTCGACCAATCTGGTCACTCTCACCTATACAGATCAAATGATTACTCTCATTAGGTAGGAAGGAGTTCACGACTCACTCGGAATTAAGGTCAAGTTACCTATGGTCATCCTAGTGAAATGTAAGTCTCTTCAAGTAACGACGTTATAAAGTGGGACTAATCATTTTGCATTCCAATCTTATACAAACTCTTTGTATAGGATACCCACACTCACATGTTTCCACATGAACGATTAGGATCGAATCGTTTGTAACATTTTACAACCATTGTAACAATTACAAAGTGAGTTGCATCCGTAGTATCATCAAAATAAGGCACCCAACCTTATCCATATACCACAAACCATTTAGATTATTACTTAAACATGATCCACTTGTATGACAACCACATACATGTTTAAGTTACATAAAATAAATTTGAATTTTAGTTTATTGGATTGAATTACATAATTCTAAATGTCAAATAAAATAATTTTTTGTTTCATTACATAAATGAGTTGTGTTTATACATTACAAATCATAAGATTTAGCGCAAATCCCCAACAAAAATGTCTCTATTACGCTCTTCGAGTTACCATGTAAATGAACCAAAAGATATAATCTACTAAATATGTAATGACCCGACCCCCTAGGACTCAAGCTAGGCCGTTACTAACGTATGCATGCATGTAAGTTAAAACGACATTCTTTTATAATGAAATAAATGTTAAATAAATGAGATAATTAAAACGATCTGCATTAATTTCAAATACTTAAAGTCAAAGGATATGGTACCCATAAATCGTGAAAAAAAAACAATTGAGTCTGAAAACAAAACTGAAATGGTAATCTCGAATCTTAAAACTGAAAATGTAAAGCATGATAGAAATATTAAAATATGAGCGGAAGCATGTAAACTAGTCCCCGGTGGCTCGATCAAGGATTCCTCTTGTTAGTCGTCGGTGCATCTTTACCCTTACATAAAACAATAACATGAGAAAGAATGAGTATAAAAATACTCCGTAGGTAACCTCACTACTGCCGTTAGGCTAGACATTTATGTCCTCTAAATGCCTACCTCTGGTAGAACATAAATACTCCTCTAGTCCTCATGGAACTCATACATGAAAAACTTATTTTCATCCTACTGTAGTTAAGTATACCCACTACCTCTAGTAAGTCCCATAAGACTCACAACCTCTGATGAATCCCGAAGGAAAGCACCACCTCTAGTGAATCCCAAAGGAAATACAACCTCTGGTGGATCTTGAAGGAAACCACCACTCTAGTGAATCTCGAAGGAAACACAACCTCTGATGAATCCCAAAGGAAAGCACCACCTTTATTGAATCCCGAAGGAAACAAAAGCTTTGGTGGATCTCGAAGGAAACCACCACCTCTAGTGAATCCCGAAGAAAATACAACCTCTAGTGGTCATCTAACTAATCAGTGAGGACACTATCACGATTTCAACATCACAAGTATCATATCATGGTTCTATAACATATACATCTCATCATCCTGGTTCTATAACATACTTATACATCTCATTATCGTGGTTCTATAACATACATAAACATCTCATTATCATGGTGCTATAACATACATATACATCTCATTATCCTAGATCAAATACAATCTCATGGACTAAAATATCACCTCATGCTAGCATTCAAGTATCTATATGTGCATTTAATCTTTCAGATCCTCATACGAAAACATACATTGATTATACTATACTACAGACTGTCATGCTATCGTTCTGTCATAATCTTTACTTACTTCGAAATTTGGTCACAAATTTTAGTCCACAATTATTCTTCTTACAACCTTTGGAAGACTTGAATCAACCATATAAATTTCAAAGTTTAGTTTAGCAATCGTGACTCAAAATAATAAAATCCAAAATTTAAATTAATCCTTGCGGTCCAAAACCAAATAACCAAACTAGTGCAAGTGTCCCCAATTTAACTTACCGAAAATGTGGCTTGGTTCAAAAGTAGTTCCAAAACTCCCAAACAAAAGTTCCAATATAAACAAATTCAATAATAAAGGTTAGGGTCTTAAATTTCCACAATATCAAATAACTTCAAATAACAACGACAACCTCACTAACACATAAAGGATCAACACCAAACCAATCCATAATCGGGTTACTAAGCCAAACTTACCAAAACGTTACGAAGAAGGAACTTCAGCACTCGCTGAACAGTGCATAAATTCTCCTTCAAAACTCCAAATCCAGCATTCAACCAAAATGGGTAAATTAACAACGTGGGTAACCCAAAAAAACTAACCAATATGCCAAACAACTTACCCAACCACAGAACCAGTAGCAATCGACGGCGGCAGGGGCTAGCAGTGACGGATCGGCGTGTCTGGCTGGGCAAAGAAACGGCGGTGGATGGCTGGACAAATCTGGCAACGACACAAAACCCACGAATGGCGAAAGATGCGCGCGACTGTAGATTTAGAACCCATGGACTGGTGGACGGCTCCTGTGCGAACGGCTAGGGGAAGGAGTCACGACGGCTAAGCGGCATAGTTTGACCGGCAGGATCGGGCCGGTCGAAACCCACGAACGACGAGCAGCATTGCTGGAGTGGAGATCGGCGGCTGGGGTGGCTGGCGGCACGTGTTGCTCGCGGATCGGGGCGGCTACTCGTGGTTGTTGGGCTCGACGGAAGACGCGACGTCTATGAGGTTCGGCAGGCGAGGGGTTGGGGTTTCGGGCAGCGCCGAAGAAAAGAAGACTGGGGTGTCTGCGCAAGGAAGAAGAAAGGAAAGGGAGAGAAAAATAAAAAGAAAGGGACAAAAAAGGAAATAATAAATAAAATAAAATAAAAGAATAAAATATATTTTATTTTATTTTATTCTTTTCCTAATTCACATAATTCTTTAAATTTCCTTCCTTTCAAAAAAATAATTAACTTCTACCAATCATTTTCAACATAAATAATTTCCAACGTTAATAACTAAATTCCTACCATTACAAAATTCAAAATTCCAAAAACACTCCAATTAAAAGAAATTACTGAAATTACATTACTAACAAAAATTTAGGTAGTTACAAAATATATGATGATATAACAAATTTAAAAATAAAAGAAAAAATGTAATTAGAATAGAGAAAGGCAAAAACAATGATGAATTATTTGGTTTCCAACCCATAACTACCCATGTTTGCCGATATAAAGTAAACAAATGAAAAGTTTTAGTAATTAAAAGGTACAAGAATACCAAAAGTTTGTGAAATATATATTTTAATGTAGTTTTAATGTCTTTTAATTGAGTTGTAATAGGTCTTGTAATTGAGTTTTAATTTGTAGGTTACTGATTAAATTGGGGCAGAGATTAGGGAGAGAGAAGTGAGTTATTATGGGTTCTTTTATATGGAAAAGTTAGTGTGGGTTTGATAGTATCCAAAATGTGTTATCTGCCTCTAATCTAGCTCATTTATGATGTTTTATATGCTTATATGATTATATTTATAGGATCTTGAGTAATTCGTTCATTTTGAAGCATTATAGATCGTTCGGGGTTAATTTGGAGCAATGAGGAGCTAAAAAGAGCAACCTGAAGGAAATCGAACATGAGGATTTCCATGAGCAGCGGAAAGATCATTCCAAATTACAATCGTATATGAACTTTATAATTACAATCGCAAACAGAAACATACGGTTATGCATTAATTACAGAAATTACAGCATGATATATAAAAGATCAAGGACAAACGCTACACACTTTTGCAAACTCATAGCCAAGTTCCTTGATCACGAACGCTCGATCACAGCAACCACGAACGTTTGTCTAACACGACCGCTACACTGCACGAACACCGCGCGCTTGAACTAAGCGATCGCCTTGGTCACGAACACCCTAAATAACACGAACTGCCTCCACAGAACCTTAACAGTGTCAAGTTGAGTATGACACCACCAAGAAGGCTACCATGGTATTCTCGGTGTGAGAATCCAGAGGGTGGGCTCTGTGTGGACTTAGTTTGAGGCAGAAAACAGGAGGAAACACAATCGTGTAAACGATTGAGCAAGTGGGAGATGGAAGAACCTATCATATAGGTCAATGCCCAATCGTTTAGGAAAAGCTAAACGATCGTCTAGCAACAGCTATGCGATCGTTTAGCTCATCGCTTAGCTGAGTGTCTATTGCCTACTAACATCCATGATCGTTTAGCTAACTTCAAGTTGTCATTTAGTAAATCCAATTTAATTGACAACTTCCCGTGAGTAATTTTCGAGAGAGGAAATCTCAAAATCTTTGCTTTTTCTTTTCTTACCAAAATTAGAAAAAAATTGCAATTCTGTTTTGAACTTCTTTTACTGTCATGGTGAGTTTCCTACATTTGTATTTAATTGTTAAGTGCATTTGTGGATGGAGTTGATGAATGTTTCGGGTTTAATTACCTTTGTTTAATCTCCCACTTGTCTTAATGCCTCGGGAGACTAATGTACAATACAATATAAAACATGTATAGTATACAATAAACTAAAGTATACCCCAGTATCATCTCCCACTTACTCTAGACAAGATGTCACATATCCCGCAGACCCAAACTCTCCAGGTGACCCTCGAACACTTTAGCCGTGAGAACCTTTATAAAGGGATCAACAACGTTGTGCTCTGATGCAATCTTTGTGACTATCACATCACCGCGATGCACAATCTCCCTGATCAAGTCCTGTCTCTTATACACATCTAGATGTGTATAAGAGACGACTCCGAGGCTCCTTCGAATTTGCCACAGCCCCGCTGTTATCGCAATACAGAGTGATAGGCAAATCCATATTTGGAACAACTTCCAAATCTGAAAGGAATTTCCTCATCCAAACAGCCTCCTTAGCTGCTTCACAAGCGGCTACGTATTCGGCTTCCATAGTGGAGTCTACGATGCATCCTTGCTTGATGTTTCGCCACACTACAGCCCCTCCATTCAGAGTGAAAACTGGCCCCGATTTCAATTTATGAGAATCTCTATCGGTCTGAAAGTCAGAGTTCGTGTATCCTGTAAGGATCAGATCCTTATCTTCATACACGAACGTGTAGTCCCTCGTTCTCCGAAGATACTTGAGGATCGTCTTGACCGCCATCCAGTGATCAAATCCTGGATTGGATTGATGCCGACTGACAATCCCTACTACATAGCAAATGTTGAGTCTAGTACACAACATTGCATACATTAAGCTTCGTACAGCTGAAGCATAGGGAATCTGTCTCATCTCCTTAACCTCTTGAGGTGTCTTAGGACATTGATCCTTAGACAAAACGATTCCATGCTTGAAGGGTAACAAACCCCTCTTAGAAACTTGCATCCTGTACCTGATCAATATTTGATCGATGTACGATGCTTGAGACAGGGCTAACCATTTGTTCTTACCATCTCGAATGATCTGGATCCCTAGAACATACTGTGCCTCACCTAAATCTTTCATTTGGAACTGGGTAGCTAACCATTTCTTAATGTCAGCCAGATACCCTACATCATTCCCAATGAGTAGGATATCATCCACATACAGTACCAAGAAAGCTACTGAGCTGTTAATGATCTTCTTCTAAATACAAGGCTTATCAACATTCTGATCAAAGCCAAATGACTTGACCGTAGTGTCAAATCTGATGTTTCATGATCTAGATGCTTGTTTCAGCCCATAAATGGGCCTATTAAGCTTGCAAACACTTTCCTCTTGATTTGGAACTATGAACCCCTCTGGTTGGATCATATAGATGGCCTCCTCAAGATTACCATTAAGAAAGACAGTCTTGACATCCATTTTCCATATTTCATAATCATAAAATGTGGCTATGGATAGGAGAATCCTGATAGACTTGAGCATGACAATAGATGAGAAAGTTTCCTCATAGTAAACTTCCTCAACCTGGGTATAACCCTTTGCCACGAGTCGAGCCTTAAAGGTTTGCACCTTTCCATCTACACCTCTCTTTCACTTATAGATCCACTTACACCCAATAGGTCTTACTTCATCAGGCGGATCAACAAGCTCTCAGACGTTATTGAAGTACATAGACTCCATTTCCTGGTTCATGGCCTTAACCCAATCATCTTTGTCAACATCCTTCATTGCTTTCTTAAAAGAAAATGGATCTTCGACCCCATCATTTGAAATGATGTTTTGGGCTTCAGTTAACCCCATGTAGCGATCCACTGGGTTCATAACCCTTTCACTACATTAAGGCAGTCTCAACTCTTGAGCTGGTTGACTAGATGTTCTGACCTCAACAACTCTTGTTGATCTATCGCCCGGTTCAACAACTCTTGTTGAACCCTCAGTAGTTTCAGTCTCACTTGAAATCTCACGCAAAACAAGCTTACTCTGTGGCTTATGATCCCTCATGTGGTCTTCTTCCAAGAAGATAGCATTTGAAGAAACAAACACTTTGTTCTCACTCGGATTATAGAAGTATCCACCTTTCGTTTCCTTTGGTAGCCTAAAAAGAGGCAAACCTTCGAACGCGGTTCCAACTTCTTTGGGTTAGTCACGAGCACATGTGCCGGACAACCCCAAATCTAGAAGTGGCAGAAACTATCTTTATAGCCTCTCCACAACTTAAAAGGTGTTTCAGAAACATTTTTTTGAAGGAACGTTGTTCGAGATATAGCATGCAGTCTGCACTGCAAAACCTCAAAACGAGTTTGGAAGATGAGCATAACTCATCATAGACCAAACCATGTCCAACAAGGTTCTATTTCTCCTTTCTGATACACCATTCTGCTGAGGTTTACTAAGCGCCAAGATTTCGGATGCAATCCCATGTTCTATCATATAGTTCTGGAATTTGAGGTCCATATACTCTCCACCACGATCAAATCGTAGTGTTTTTATCTTCTTACCTAACAAGTTTTCAACTTCAGCCTTATACTCCTTGAACTCTTCAAGGGCTTCAGACTTACGTTGCATTAGGTAGAAATACCCAAACCTTGAATAATCATCTATGAAAGAGATGAAATATTCATACCCACCCCAAGCTCTAATATTCATCGGACCACAGAGGTCTGAATGTACAAGCTCCAAGGCTTCCTTGACTCTATAACCTTTTCCAGTAAAAGGTCGTTTGGTCATCTTGTCTTTGAGGCATGATTCACATATCGGCAAGGAGTTTTCTTCTAAACTCTTTAGAAGTCCACTTTTCACCAACTTCTCAATCCTATTGAGGTTGATGTGACCTAACCTTAAATGTCAAAGAGGGGCGTTTTCCTTAGGAGAAACCTTTGGTCTTTTAGATGTTGTTGCCGTACTAAATATTTCAGTGTTAAACAAGGCTTTTATGACTAATGACCTTAGTACATATAAGTTACATTCCATTGAACCATAACCAATCTCCATTCCATTCTTGAAAATAAACAATTTATTCTCAGAAAAGGAGACTGTATACCCTTGTTCAATGAGACAAGAAATTGAGATCAAGTTCCACTTAATATGAAGTACTACGAAAATATTATCCAATAACAGATAACATTTCTTGTCAACAAATAACTTTAGCCTGCCTACAGCAACAGCTGAAACAACCTCACCAGTGTCGACTCGTAGAGTCATCTCTTCCTGTGGCAACGTTTGCCAAGAACTGAATCTTTGGTAAGAGGAACTGACATGATTGGTAGCACCCGAATCTAAGATCCAGGTAGAATCATCATTCTCTACCAAACACATCTTCAAGACCAATAAATCAGATTTACTATCTTTCCTCCTCTTTTGGAGAGTAGTGGGATCAGTGTCAAAACAACTGACACTACTGGTTTTGTCATCTATCCCTTTATGCTCGAAAAGTAAGAACTGATGTTCAAAAAAATATTGCAACGAGTCCATGATCTCGCGTGCAATGACCATGTTCTCAACCCTTTTGGCCAAAATATCAGGTATGTTGGCCAAATTGTGAAGTCGAGCCAATGAATTAGCCTTCATCCATACCTCATATGCATTGCAAAAACTTCGCGGTGCATAAAGGGTCGGGACTTGAGGACACTCCTCAACCATGTTAAACTCGAGGTCGTTTGCCACGAAATACATTTTACACGATTCTTTCCACTATATGTAATCGGTCATTTTAAAAGCATTAAACAGAAATACTAACGAGTTGCTTGAAAGAAAAACACATTGACCTACATTAGGTTTTAAGCAAATACCCGTTGTAAAACAAACAACATCCAATAAGTTTTAGCAAAACTAATATGAACCCCGTGTGGCATCTAGTTTCAGAATGACTCTTCAAAGGTTTAGGACAAAAACCGTCGAAGGGAGGTCAATTAATTGAGAAGTTCTCAACCAGTCATTAATACCAGAATAACTCTTTCTCCTATAATGACTAGCCATCATTGATTTGGTCAAGAGATCATTAACTTAACAATCTCCCGTAAGTGTGACCTGCCATTTTAGGCTAGCGATTCGCCCCAGGCAGGCCAAATCTAAGGGGGAAATCCGATTGGGGAAAAACCTAATCGACACCCTAATCCATTTCTGGAGTTAAATTGATCTTTGACCAACTGCAACAAATCCATCTGAAAGGGGAACACTCCCAGGGCGCCACAAGGGAAGTACAGAATGAATCTCACAGTGTGAAACCATGACAGAGACAATAGGAGTGGTTGACACACACCCTTCACGCCACTTACTATAAACACTCTCTCCTGTCCACCTTGATATTGAATCATCGCAAACACCATCTGAAGGGGGATGCTCCCAGGGCACCACGAGGCCAAGCATGAATCTCACGGTGTGAACATATAGGGAGAAACATGAGTGGAATTATAGACATATCAGATAAATCTCTTCCTTCCACAGAGTATTTTATAACCTATGTAGGATTGTATTAGCAACAGTGGAAGCATAAGGATCATCTAAGCACTCTAATTCACTAATTTTGGCAAAATATAAAGCATACTCTTGTAGAAAACAAGCGAATGTCAAGACATACCTCTTGTAGAATTTCTTTAAAGCTCCTTCTCCAACTGCTATCTTCTCTGAATCTGATTGCACACCACCTCAAGATCTTCCCCACTATTCTCTTGGTACTTTAGATTGAGTTGTGGGACTCAAAACAAGCTTGAATCAAGGGATGAAGAAGAAAAGCTCACAACAGCAATCTAGGTGAAGTACCCTTTCTTCAAATCGAATTTTCTCTAAAATTCTCTATTGATTGCATGCCTGAATTTCACTTCAATCTCTTCATTATATTGCAGATCAACATGCAAAGAAAAGAGTTGCATGAGTTGCAGTACATGCTTGGAGAAGAAAAGGCAAAGAAAATGCTATTTGTGTGAGCTACTTAGAAGATGGATAATGGAAAATAAGCTTTTTCCATTTTTGTATTTTGTTTTCTCTTTTTCAATTTTATCATAAAATCAAAAATGATTTTATAAAATCTATTTTGATTTTAAAACTGAAAAAACTAATTAATTTCATAAATTAATTATTAAATAAAACTTAATTAATTTAATATCAAATATTAAATTAATTTTAACACATATTCATCTTTATATATTTAAATTATTTAAATATATAAATTATCCTGTTCCATTTAATTCTCAAATTAAACATGTAATTATATCTCATATAATTACTAATTCCCTTAATTCTAATTTGAACATTTCAAATTAACTTATCAAGCTATTCTAGAGCTAGTCCGTTACGAGCTAGTAGGGGGACCTCGTGGACCCACAGATCATGGGCTCCAACGATCCTAGATTAATTGGCTAAACTCATTAGACCATATTAATCCCCATTTGTTAACTAATGGGTTACTCCACTAAAGTCCATAGTTGCACTCCCTTCACTGTAGATATATTATGTCCACATGATTTAACCACAAACAGCAAGTCGACCCTTCACAGGTTGTTCGTAATAATGGTTGGGTCAAATATCTGTTTTATCCCTGAGATTACATCTTATTCTTCAAGTCCCTACTGATCCTCTAATGAACAACTGGTTTGTGATCCAATCACTAAACGAAACTCTCTCAGCCCAGTGAGGGGGTGTGGGGCCCCTTGTTCAAGACATGGATTTAGTACTTGAGAGAACAACCTTTCTCCTATCCCTAAATTGGGTAGGTGTGAACTTCGTCTTGCACCCTATGTCCCCAGTTATCTATCCAGTCTTACCTCTGAAATGGGAGTCTTATTGAGTCGGCACTGTTGAGCCAACCCTCACCTATGCAGATCTAAGGGCAATCCCGAATAAACAGGAGTTCATAGTTAGCTCAGGATTAAAATCGAGTTACCTAAGTCATCAAGGTGAAATAGTCAGTCTTAAACAGTAAACAGCGTTATAAAGTAAGAGTGACTTATTTCTTGGTCCTGATCTTATGCAAACTCATTGCATAGGATGCCCCCATTTCTCATGTCATAACATGTACGAATTAGGATCACGTCGTATATAGCACTTTACAATTATTTGTAACGACTACAGAGTAGGCCGCATCCAATGGTGTTACCAAATTAAGGTACCCAACCTCATTCATGTACCATAGATCATTTTGACTATTTACTCGAACCTGATTCACTCTTATGTCTCCACATAAAGTTCAAGTATTCATATAATAGTCATGGGTCTTAGTTCATTGGATTAAGGTTTTCATACAATTTATGAAATCAATAATAAATATATTGATTATAGAACATGTTTATCATTTTACAAACTGCAAGTTTTAGGACATAAAACCAGACAACCTAGGGTTTAGTTTATTTAGAAAAAAACACGACTAAGAATTTTAACTGACTTTTAGGTTTGCCCAATAGTAACTTTTACCTTGGATAGTTAAACAACTTTTTGATCATCATCCATTAAACTCTTTAACAGAGTCTTTGACCAAATTGTTGCATGCTTATTGAAAATCTATCTAATTCATCTTTCCAGGTAGGTTCTCAGGAAGGGGTGTTATGTTTCCATGAACTTAAGATACCCAGCCTAGACAGAACCCGCCTTAGACAAAAGGTCCCTTATAGATATATTTAAAACAAATTTAATCTTTTATGCAAATCAATTTAATCCTATTAAACTGATTTTAAAAGATTAATCTAGGTTACTAAACTGTTTAGAACCAAATGAACTTATGTCTATCTCAATCCAATTTTAAAACCCTTTTAAAAAACTTGAGTTCACCCTAAGTCTGCATGCAACTCATTCTTATTGATTTTAGTTCTAATTTCCTTTATAACGCTTATAAACGGAAACAATCAAAACCACAATGCTAAGCTTAGATATGCAAGGCATTCATACCAATTATAAATAGCCAAGTGTCATGCTCAATGCATTGTTCATTCATTGCTACTTCTTTTATATAACATTTATACAAAACAACAACGAAACAAGCATAACATGCTTCCATTCACCCTTAGACTATAACACTTATAATAAAAGGATGATGCATGATAATGCTCACTGCATGCAAAATAAAACTCTTATATTTCATGATGCATGTGCATGCTTTCATATAATTTCTTCATGCAATATTATAACATTTATAATACATGATGGATGAATAATTGCACAACTGAAGGTGGGTTTTTAAACTATATGTCAAACATTTTTCCATATAAACATCATACATCACATGTATAATAAACAAATGTTGATGAACCAGGTAAAATTGCCTCAAAACCATAAAAATTAAAGCTAACTATTACAAAACCAAGGAGTCTCCGGTTCAAACAGGTGAACCGGGTCTTGAACCGCCCGGGCGAAGCAACGCGTCTCCAACCATCGTGTACCAATCTTCCCACGATCATCTACACGAAAGAACAAACGCTTCGATCTATCGTTTACCAACGCTCCCAGAGCTAAACAATTGTTTAGCAAATACTATACGATCGTGTACCTTTTACTAAGCGATGAAGCCCAAGGTATGTGATCGTCTAGTGCACTCTGCACAATGCACGACTTATGCGATCGTCTAAACGATTACGATATGGCAAAGCACCATCGCCTACACGATCACTTAGGAGCGCCTTCATATCGTATAATGCGCGATCGTGTAGGTAGTAACTAAGTGATGAGGCTTGCTAACTACACAATCGTCTAGCGCGCACTTTTTACTAAACGATGAGCATCACATGCTCCCACTACGATCGTCTACCTTCAGCATCTATGCAATCGGGCAACCAACGCTACACGATAGAGTACACGATTTACCCTAGCTAAACGATCGTTTAGTAAATACTACACAATCGTATAGAAAAAACTACACAATCACTTAGATAAATCCCAACGATCATTTACCTTAGACTACACGATACGACTAACTGTTGGTCTTCTTCGTCATCGAGAACCGCATCTCCATGCTTCGAAACTTCATCACGAACGACTTGACTAACTCAAACTCTTTGAATTATAGACTCGATTGCAAGTTAATTACGTCCAAAAACACAGGGGCTCTTACAAATTAACACTTTATAATTGAAGAAAGCTTTAAATAAAGGCAATTAAACCTGAAAAAAATTCATCAACTCCATCTATAAATGCATTTAACAATTAAACACAAATGCAGAAAACCCACTAGAACTGTAAAAGAAGTTCAAAACAGAATTGAAATTTGGAATATTAGAACAACCTGGCTCTGATATCAATTGAAGGAAATCGAGCACGAGGATTTCCATGAGCAGCGGAAAGATCATTCCAAATTACAATCGTATATGAACTTTACAATTACAATCGCAAACAGAAACATACGATTACGCATTAATTACAGAAATAACAGCATGATAAACAAAAGATCAAGGACAAACGCTAGACACTTTTGCAAACTCATCGCCAAGCTCCTTGATTACGAACGCTCGATCACAAAACCACGAACGTTCATCCAACACGAGCGCTACACTGCAAGAACATCGCGCGCTCGAAATAAGCAATCGCCTTAGTCACGAACACCCTAAACAACACAAACTGCCTCAACAAAACCTCGACAATGTTGAGTTGAGGCAGAAAATAGGAGGAAACACGATCGTGTAAACGATTAAGCAAATGGGAGATCGAAGAACCTATTGTATAGGTCGATGCCCAATCGTTTAGGAAAAGTTAAGCGATTGTCTAACAAAAGTTATACGATCGTTTAGCTCATCGCTTAGTGATAATGGGCAGAAATGCACGTTATCATAGTGCTAAATTCTTAGCGCTAAATTCTTAAACAGTGCTGGCTTGCGTTGATAAAATGTGTTAGATTGCGTCCAAAAAGCATTAAGTTTATTATATTGCGGCCGCATGCGTTCATCGCATAGGAACAGTTGATTTTTGTATTCTTGTGCAGAAAATGCGTTGACGCAAGGCGGAAATTGCGATCATAAGAAATCATTGGTCGAGCACAGTATTACCGCAAGGCTTTGTGGTGATTGTGTTTGCAAACATTTGCCCAAGAAAGATTGCTGCAACTTGGTCGGTGTAACATGGTGGGCGCATCTGGGTGAAAGGCATAATTAATCACGATGGGACAGAAAGCTGATGACAGTCGAATCTGAATTAAGTTAACATCTGCTAACGAACAAGTACATTCAGCTTTTCGGTGACAAATATTCGGCGCATTAGTCAGAAATTAAAGTCGTCCCATCTGTACAATCATGAGAGAGAAGCCGCCATTTACCCTGGAAGTTCTATAAATACCAGAGGCATCCTTCAGAAAGGGGGTTAATCAGTTCACCGAAAATTGATGGGATGGCTTTAATTCTCTGACTAATGCGCCGAATATTTGTCACCGAAAAGCTGGATGTAGTTGTTATCGTTAGCGGCTGTCAACTTAATTCAGATTCGACTGACATCAGCTTTCTGTCCCATCATGATTAATTATGCCTTTCACCAGATGCGCCCACCAAGTTGCGGAGACTCTAGGCAGCAATCCTTCTTAAGCAGATGTTTGCAAACACAAATCACCGCAAAGCCTTGCGGTGATGCTGCACTCGACCGTTGATTTTTTGTGATCGCGTTTTTCGCCTTGCGCTAATGCATATTCTGCATAAAAATACAAAAATTAACTGTTTCTATGCGATGGACGCATGCGACCGCAATGTTGTAAGCTTAATGCTTTTAGACGCAATTTAACATATTTTATCAGTGCAAGCCACCATTGTTTAAGAACTTAGCACAATGATAACCCCCAAATTTAAACAATGCTTGTCCTCAAGCATAAGCTAAAGATTTCCTTTAGTAAGTCGACCGCAAATCTCTTTACCTAAATTTCTCAAGGATATTTCCTTCAAATCTTATATACCAAAATTTTCTTAAGTCTTATTCAAGTCTCTTCCTAAAATATTTCTAAGACCTAGGTACCGCAAGTTTATCTTTCAAAAGGACTTTACTAAATTCTAGGACATCACATGATTTATTTCAAGAAGAAAACTTTTCCACTAGGGTGTCAAATGATTTTTATCATTGCATGTTTTTTACATTATTATTATTTTTTCTGACCTTGCGCTGATCAAAGTGTCTTGCCTTCGTTTTGGCTTGCCCCCACGTGTGTCATGTGGACATCCAACTACAAGCAATGCGCTCTTTCTCAAACTAAACTCATACCTACTTGGCAGCGGAGGTGCGGTCATTTATTTATGCGTTGATCCTGGCAACTTACTTTTGTTTTGGCTTGCCCCCACTGTGTTATGCAGACATCCAACTACGGGTAAGTGCCCTTCACAACTTAACTCTTATCAACATGAGTTTCCCATTACGTTGACAATGGAGTTGTTTTTCTCACCAATTTCTTTTTTTTTTTTTTTTTAAGAATAAGAAAAATAACAAGGTCGAAAATAAATACCTCACCCTCAAATTTAAAATGCGACAATGTCCCCATTGCCAAAAAATTGAAAGAAGTCATACGATGTTCTTAGAAAGCTATGTAAAGAGAGTTTGAAAGAAAGCTAGCAGACCTCTAACTTCTAGAAATATTTCATGAGGTGATTGTTCTAAGATTAAGTTGATTCTAATATATAAGACAAAAATAGAAGCATGTGTTTCATCATTGAAATCATAATTGGCAAGGAGATAGCATGTGGTGACTGACTAAATTTATCAATATTAAATGATTGCGGTAATCAAAGAGGATGCGGTGATAAAACTTTTAAAGCTAAAATGCAATGCGATAGTGCAAAATTTGAAATGAAGTGAAGGAAGACTACAACCCCCAAATTTGCACTGTCGTCCACATCATGTGTATTGATGCATCCTTCTTTGCGACGATCTATCTTCTTTGGATTGCGATGACGGAATAAGATAAGTTGTTTCGTTGTGTAGCGCCTCCACAATCGTTTGCCTCGATCGTTTGCATAGAAAACATTAAGAGGGTCAACTTATTTTAAACAAAACAAAATCATTTACCGAAATCGTTCAGCACGATCGCTTTTTTTTTTTTTTTTAGAATGAGAAGTAAAATGCCGATAGATAAATAATAACAACAAATTAATGAAAGTTCATGAAGTATTGATGTAGAAAAAGGATATTCAAAAGAGTTGCGTCCTTGACGAGGTTGATTCACTTAATAACTCAGGGACTGCTTATTCTAAGCTGGTCTTTTTACGTCCATGGTGGCTTTTCCTTCTTTTCTTTGTCCTCTGGGAGCTTGACTGCCTTAATCGGGATCTTTTCCCCATGAATGTTCATTACAATCTCCCCTTTGTGTACATCAATTTGAGCACGGTCGGTTGAAAGGAATGGTCGTTCCAATATGATGGGCACATCTTCGTCCCCTTTACAATCCAAAATGACGAAGTCTGCCGGCAAGATGAATTTATCAATTGAGATTGCGGCATTTTTCAACTCTCCTTCAGGATACATTCAGGATTTGTTCGCAAGTAGGAGAGTTTCTTTTGTGGGCGTGAGTATGCCGATATTCAATTGCTTGAATATTGATGGCGGCATTACGTTTATACTCGCCCCAAGATCGCATAATGCTTTACCACTGTAGGCCCCTTCAATCGAGCATGGTATCGTGAAGATTCCTGGGTCGCCCATTTTAAGTGGGATCAGCATTTTGTGTTGTGGTCACTGTTGCGATCTTTTCTTCATCATTCTATTTTTCTTTCAATCTTTGCGGAGCTGGTGGTAGCTGGACTTCTTCTAATTCACGTTCTGAAGGCTTGAGGGTGGACGCAACTTCGGGGTTCATTTTCTCGGGCTTTTCCGGGCTATAGGTCAATGGGTCCTTGGTTGTCACCACATTCAAGTTGGTTGCGATGGGTTCCTCCCTTTCTTCTGCAGTCATGTTGTCGCTTAGCATGGAGACTGCTAAGCATTGTTCCTTCCCAGTACCCCCAGCGTTGCGAGAAAGCTCAGTTGAGCTTGATAATGCTCCTTGCGGTCTATTTTTCAGCTCACCCGCAATTTGTCCTAGCTGAATTTCGAGATTTCTAATGGATGTAGCTTGATTCTGAAGCACTGATTCGTTTTTCTCAAGGTACTGCTTCAGTAAGCTCTTTAATGACGACGATTGCAGTGTTTGTGAGCTGCTAGATTTGCTATGCGCTAGACCGTTTGTTTGCAGGAAAAATATGGGTGGCCCTTCTCTCTGTGCCACTGGTTAGAAGTTTTGTTGTTGATTTTTCCCCGCAAAATTTGGGTGGTTCCTCCACCCGGGGTTGTATGTATCGGAATAGGGATCGTTTCCTTTATGAAGCATACTGACTGTGGGTTTGTTGGGTATTCTTCCACTGTCGCTGAGCATTCCGCAATTGACACAACATTGTGATCATTTAAGCATTACGTTGACCATGCCCTTTCTCGCTCCCCGTGTTATTAATTGCGATGCCTTGAATCAAAACTCATCATCGCAGTCAAATTCTGGTTCTGCAGGGATGCGATGGCCGCCCCGTTGTTTACATTTATTATTTTAATTCTTAATCTTTTGATCGCTTCTCACCAATCCTCATGAATTTTTGGAAATGCGATCAAGTATAAATCTTTGCCTCTTCATATGTTTTGTTCGAGTAGACCACCAGTGGCTGCCGCATTGTAGAGTTCTGCCGCAAGAGGGATTCAGTCCTTGGTAAAGAGATCCCCATTCTGTAGGCAGTCTGGCTGGCCATTATAATGGATAGTGTTTTACCAGCCGCTTTGAACCTCGCCCAGGCATCAAGCTGAGCCGATCCTCACCTTCTTATCAAAATTTGTATTTAATTTCCTGTCTCCTAGCATTCTCCAGTTGGTGGAAATATTTCTTCATAAACTTTTTGACGAATTGTTCTGAAGTTATCTCCCCGGTTCGAGGGAATACCCCATTTTTTTGCCTGATGCTCACATAGGAAAATGGGGAACAGAAGTGAGTCAAACTTTCCTACGGTTTGAGATACTCGGGAAACACAAAAGTGTTGTAGATTTCTATGAAGCTTCGGAGGTGAGTGTGCGGGTCTTTGCCACGCCTTCCTCCAAACTACCCAGCAGCCTGGATCACCAGAGATTGAGAGTCTGCAAAGAAATCAGAAAAATTACCATTAGCACACTATTTTGCCGAAGTCCCCGGCAACGGCGCCAAAAACTTGATTCGTTATTTTATGATGTGGAATTATGGATGAAATGAGATGATGGAGTTACGTTGAGAACTCTAGTTTTCTCAGTGGAATCCAAGTGTAAACCCCACTGAGTTTCTTGGTAAGTCCAAGGTCGAACTTAGAGACTTGGGAAAACATGTTACGGTGGTAATTTTTAGAAAACTTTGTGGTAACCAAATATATAAATAAGTTATTGTGATTATTGTTTGTGGTAATGAAAATAAACAAATGCGGCGGAGTTTCAAAAAGAGTTGATAAAATGGAAGATGCGATGAGTATGCGGTGAACGGGTTGAGAAGGGTTTTGGCTAACACTTCCTAGGATGCGTTCATGCTATGCGATCATGCAACACACATACAATAGTAAACCACCTCTCGGTGCGAATGCTACAGCTTCTAATGCTAGAACACATGCGATATATGCGATAAGTCTACAGGGCCTACTATTTATGCGATGACAAAATGACATCCACACAAATAATGCGACCACATAATATTGTAGGATCTAAAGGTAACACTAGAGGAGGGGTGAATAAGGTTGACTACCAATTTTTTTAAAAAAATAATTTTATCTTCAAACAATGCTCAATAAAGTTAACCCACTAATTTGATTAAAGAAAATTTATGCAAGACAAAACTTAAATCATGCAAGCTATGATAACTTCAAATTTAACGACAATTTAATCAAGGATAAATTAAATAACACACTAAAAATTAAATCATGCAATTTGAAAAATAACTAAGACAAGAAGCAAAAAATTTGAAAACAAGAAATAAAAGAGAGAGAGGAAGAGAAAACACTGGGAATTATAGTGGTTCGGCAAATTGCCTACACTCTCCAAGACTCCTTCTTGGGTATTTCAGTAACTGATCCTTTTGTAGGTGTGGACCAAACCAACACACGACCCTCTTTTTCCTAGGCTAAAGAGAAACCCAAGATCCTTTTTACTGGCTCAGGATCAAACCGATTTCTTTTTCTCACAACCTAAGGTGTACCCACACCTTAATACAATTCCCAAAAATTAAAAGAAAACCTCACAATATTACCTCTTGAAGGCTAAATACACAAGTTGAGCACTCAAAAAAAAACTCACAAAAAAAACTCTAGGCCAATTTAGGAGCAAGGAGGATTAGAATTGAGAGTTAGAGAGAATTTTTAGACTTAAGACTTGATAGCTTTTAGTGTGTCCATTGAAGAGTAAAATCAAGTCTAATTTATAGGCGAGGGGAAAAATTTTGGCCATTGGATATGATTTGAATGAAGGATGGAGATTGAATAAAAATAGAAAAGGAAAGGATTTAAAAAGAAATTTTGAAAGATTGGAATTATTGAGATTTGGAGAATAAAAAGGATTTGAAGGATGAAAATTTAGGAAGGAAATCAAATTTGAAAAGGCTGAAATTTGGTGAGAATTTGGAGAAAATTGGATCAGGAAATTAAAGGAAAGTAAGAAAATAAAAAATAGCCAGATGATATGAGCACCACGCGCACAGGGGAGGAGATTGAGCGTCATGCGCCGCATTCTGTGAAGAAACT
This sequence comes from Benincasa hispida, assembly GCF_009727055.1. Classification (NCBI taxonomy): domain Eukaryota; kingdom Viridiplantae; phylum Streptophyta; class Magnoliopsida; order Cucurbitales; family Cucurbitaceae; genus Benincasa; species Benincasa hispida. The sequence continues at coordinate 19,832,949 of NC_052354.1, forward strand.
ACAGGCACGTGTGGTGCATGCGCGCGTCTGCGCATGAAGCTGGGTGACCGCCACTTGTCATTATCTCATTCGTCCACAGTCGCCACATCACTGCCACATCATGTGCCATGTCATCACCACGTCAGCAAAAAGTGACCGGTGGAGCGTCACTTCATCCACCACGTCATCAATATTGACCTTTTGTGTGCCACGTCAGCCGCCATGTCGGATGCCACATCAGCAAGTTGCCATGTGTCACTGCCACGTTGGATTTCCTCTCCAATTTTCTTTTGCTTATAACTTTCTTGTTTGAACTCCAATTTGAGCGATTCAAATTGCGTTGGAATCGTCTTTCCGAGATCTACAAGATAGTGACTCTGAAACACTGAAAATATTAGTACAAAAAATCTGAGTTTGTTATCATCAAAATACTTAGTTTGATTGAAGCCCTAAAGCTAACAATCTCCCCCTTTTTTATGATGACAAACCACCATAATACCAAAAATATTTCTCCCCCTTTTGTTATCACCAAAAAGATATACAAGTAGTTTTTCTCCCCCTTAATCATACAAATAATGCTCCCTCTCAATAAATTATAACACATAAATTCATAGAAATATGAATAATGCTCCCCCTATCAAATATAATTAGGCAATTCTAATAATAATACCAAGTGCAAGTCTATTTTTACAAAAGGCTTCTTCATTTAATGCTTTGTAAGAATATCTGCTACTTGGTTCTCAGTATTAACATAATTAATGACAATATTCTTATTTTGCACATGCTCTCGAAGAAAATGATGTCTAATATCTATATGCTTTGTTCTAGAATGTTGAATGGGATTTTTAGTTAAATTAATTGGACTAGTATTATCACAAAAGATTGGTACTTGTTCAAAATTTAAACCAAAATCACGCAACGTTTGTTTCATCCATAAAACTTGAGAACAACAACTAGCAACAACAATATATTCAACCTCAATGGTAGATAATGCAACAGAATTTTGCCTTTTACTATACCAAGATACTAAAGAACTACCTAGAAAATGACATGTTCTACTAGTACTTTTTCTATTAGTTAGACTACCAGCAAAATTAGCATCAGAATATACAATCAAATCTAAAGATGCATTTTTAGGATACCATAAGCCTAAATCAACGGTACCAAGCAAATATTTAAAAATTCTTTTTACAGCATGCAAGTGCGATTCTTTAGGACATGATTGAAATCTAGCACACATGCATACACTAAACATAATATCAGGCCTAGTC
>NC_052354.1:19836016-19859220 GCF_009727055.1 Benincasa hispida
GGAAGTTTTGAGATGTTTTTGCTTCTTGGATCGTCGTCACCTTAGCTTTTCCAACTTTTAGGCAATGATCTAAGAATTTTTCTCACATTTTCAGAGTGGTATAAAGTTTTTCTAATCCCTTCAAAGCATTAACACATATTCGTGAACCTAAATATCACAGATAAGTTTCATTTGCATCCAATTAAACAATTCATAATTATGAACTAACATGCTAATCTTTGACTCTTTAACTTGATTAGTTCCTTCATGAGTTACTTCAAGCATATCCCAAATTCTTTAGCAGAATTACATGCAGAGACTCGATTAAACTCATCAGGACATAGAGCACAAAACAGACAGTTCATGGCTTTAGCATTAATAGAAAACTTCTTTTATCTTCATCATTAAACTCTTTTTCTTCTTTAGGAATATCTTTATTATCAACTATCTAGTAGGATTTAAAGGACCATTAAAAAACAACTTCCTATAGATTATAGTCAATAGAAATCAAATAAATTCTCATCTTAGTTTTCCACCATGCATAATTATTTCCATCAAACAAAAGGTGGCCTAGTGGTAGATTGACCTTCACCATACCCATTTATTCTAGTAGTTGCCATAAGCTCGAACAATTAAGTTTTTCGAAAGAGGAAGAGAATATAATAATTTTTTTTTAAAGATTTTTGTAAAGAGAAATACTTTTCCAAAATTTAGATTTTAATTAAAAAGATTTCAAAGATTAAGAAGTAGAGAAAAAAAATAAGGTTTAATAACCAATTTTCAAAAAAAAAATTCTAATGAAAACAGCTTTTAAAACTCAATTTTTCAAACTTTTTGCAAAATTAGAAAAATTCCAGATTTAATGAGATTAAAAAAAACAGAATGTAAAATTAAGAAAAAAATTCAAAACCTTTTTCAAATAAGAAAACCGGGCTATCTGCTCTGATACCAATTGTAGGATCTAAGACAATACTAGAGGGGGTGAATAGAGTTGACTACCATTTTTTAAAAAAATAATTTTATCTTCAAACAATGCTCAATAAAGTTAACTCACTAATTGATTAAAGAAAATTTATGCAAGAAAAAACTTAAATCATGCAAGCTATGATAACTTCAAATTTAAAGACAATTTAATCAAGGATAAATTAAATAATAAACTAAAAATTAAATCATGCAATTTGGAAAATAACTAAGACAAGAAACAAAAACATTGAAAACAAGAAATAAAAGAGAGAGAGGAAGAGAAAATACCGGGAATTATAGTGGTTCGGCAAATTGCCTACTCCACTCTCCAAGACTCCTTCTTAGGTATTTCACTAAGTGATCTTCTTGCAAGTGAGGACCAAACCGACACACGACCCTCTTTTTCCTAGGGCTAAAGAGAAACCCAAGATCCTTTTTACTGGTTTAGGATCAAATCAATTTCTTTTCTCACAACCCAAGGTATACCCACACCTTAATACAATTCTCAAAAACTAAAAGAAAACCTTACAATATTACCTCTTGAAGGCTAAATACACAAGTTGAGCACTAAAAAAAAAAAACTCACACAAAATAACTCTAGGCCAATTTAGGAGCAAGGAGGACAAGAATTTGAGAGTAGAGAGAATTGAGAGCCTAAGACTTGATAGCTTTTGGTGTGTCCATGAAGAGTAAAATCAAGTTGAATTTATAGGCGAGGGGGAAAATTTTGGCCATTGGATATGATTGCAAATGAAGGGTGGAGATTGAATAAAAATAGAAAAGGAAAGGATTTGAAAAGGAATTTTGAAATATTGGAATTATTGAGATTTGGAGAATAAAAAGGATTTGAAGGATGAAAATTTAGGAAGGAAATCAAATTTGAAAAGGCTGAAATTTGGTGAGAATTTGGAGAAAATTGGATCAGAAAATTAAAGGAAAATAATAAAATAAAATGAAAATAAAAAATAGCCGGATGATATGAGCACCACGCGCATAGAGAAGGAGATTGAGCGTCACGCGCCGCATTCTGTGAAGAAACCGCAGGCACTGCGACGCACGCGAGCGTCCGCGCGTGAAGCTAGGTGACCGCCACTTGTCATTATCTCATTCATCCACGGTCGCCACGTCATTGGCATATCATGTGCCACGTCATCGCCATGTCAGCAAAAAATGACCGGTTGGAGCATCACATTAGCTGCCACATCATCAATATTGAGCGTTTGTGTGCCACATCAGCCGCCATATCAGATGCCACGTCAGCAAGGTGCCACGTGTCACTGCCACGTTGGATTTCCTCTCCAATCTTCTTTTGCTTATAACTTTTTTGTTTGAACTCCGATTTGAGCGATTCAAATTGCGTTGGAATCATCTTTCCAACCTCTACAAGATAGTGACTCTAAAGCACTGAAAATGTTAGCAGAAAAAATCTGAGTTTATTATCATCAAAATACTTGGTTTGATTGAAGCCCTAAAGCTAACAAATATCATACCTATCTCTAGGGTGCATGCAATACAGGTTAGCAAACAGAGCTTATCTCTAAGTCTCTATCTCTTGCGTATGCCGATCTAATCTCGCTCTCTCGAGTCTAGATTCTAACCTAGCTCTCTCGAGTCATTAGGTTCTTTCTTTAGACTCTCTCTCGAGTATCTCTAAAGGGGTGTTGGGCACAACATAAAACAAGACAACTGCATGCGTGAAAGATCCTAGGTCATGTTAGCTTAGTTCTTCTCAACCCATTCGATTAGTTTAGCTACTCATGCGTGCTAAGAGAGTGAACATATGTAGAATAAGAACTTCCATTGTATAAATATAAAGTTGAAGTACAGAATAACAATGCAAGAAGAGAATAAAGAGCCTAGAAGCAATCTCTTGCTTCCCAGGCTTTTACACTATCTTTCTACTTGTGTTCAAAAGATATTCTCGCTCTCACGAGAGTCGGCCCGCTCTCTGCATTTACGCCTCAAGGTTCTCTCTTGAGTTGCCCTGAGCGATCTTTCGACATCGCAGCTCTTCTCTTGCTCCACCTTAAAAATAAAAAGGAAAACTATGGACAAGGCTAAAGACTAGGAAAATTCTCTAAGTGTTCAAACTTGTCAACTGATGAACCCCTTTTCTGAAGGATGCCTTTGATATTTATAGAGCTTCGGGGTGAAAGGCGGCTTCTCTCTTATGATTGCACGGATGGGATGGCTTTAATTCTCTGACTGATGTGCCGAATATTTGTCACCGAAAAGCTGGATGTAATTGTTATCGTTAGCGGCTGTCAACTTAATTCAGATTCGACCGACATCAGCTTTCTATCCCATCGTGATCAATTATGCCTTTCACCATGTGGCGACTCTATGCAGCAATCCTTCTTGAGCAGATGTTTGCGAACACAAATCACCACAAAGCCTTGCAGTGATCTTGCTTTTCGCCTTGCGCTAACGCTTATTCTGCATAAAAATACAAAAATTAACTGTTTCTATACGATGAACACATGTGACCGCAATGTTGTAAACTTAATGCTTTTGGACGCAATTTAATATATTTTATCAATGCAAGCCAGCATTGTTTAAGAACCTAGCACTATGATAACGTGCATTTCTGCCTTTTATCAGACGTCCATTTGCCAGATCTCATAATTATAATAAGCTACAATAGACAGGAGGATGCAGATCGACTTTAACATGGCAACAGGTGAGAAAGTCTCCTCATAGTCGACTCCCTCTACCTGGGTATAACCTTTTGCCACAAGTCGAGCCTTGAAGGTCTATACCTTCCCATCAGCACCCCGTTTACACTTGAAGATCCATTTACAACCTATAGCGCGAACCCCATCAGGATGATCTACAAGATCCTATACAGAGTTGAAGTACATCGACTCCATCTCGAGATCCATGGCCTTGACCCATTCATCTCGGTTAACATCCTTCATTGCCTTCTTATAAGACAACGGATCCTCAACGTCGCCATCTGCTACCATAGGAAGGATTTCGGTGAAACCCAGATAGCGAACGGGTGGGTTCGCAACCCTCCCACTATGTCAAGGTTCCCTCAACTCTTGAGGTGGAACTGACCTACTGGATGAACTCCCATCAACAACTCTTATTGATGTAGCAGGCTCTTCAATAACTCTTGTTGAAGTTTCAGTAGTTCCATTGGAAAACTCACATAACGCAACTTTGCTTCGTGGACTGTGCTCCCTTATATGATCCTCCTCTAGGAAAGTAGCGTTTGTTGAAACAAACATCCTATTTTCCATTGGATCATAAAAATAACCTCCTCGTGTACCTTTGGGGTAGCCTACAAAGAGGCATAACCTCAACCGTGGTTCCAACTTCTTGGGATTAGCCTCAAGCACATGTGTAGGGCAACCCCAAATGTGGAAATGACATAAACTAGCTTTACGGCCATTCCACAACTCCAGAGGCGTTCTTGCAACACTCTTGGAGGGAACACAGTTGAGTATATACACCGCAGTCTCCACTACGAAACCCCAAAACAAGTCCGGTAAGAAAGCATAACTCATCATCGAACGAACCATGTCAAACAAGGTTCTATTTCTCCTCTCCGGTATACCATTCTGCTGAGGTGTATTCGGTGCTGAAAGTTGGGAAACGATTCTATGTTTTATCAAATAGTCCTGGAATGCGGAGTCCAAAAACTCTCCACCTCGATCTGATCGAATTGTTTTAATCTGTCTATCCAATGCGTTTTCAACTTCAGCCTTAAACTCTTTGAACTTTTCAAAAGATTCAGACCTTCGTTGCAAAAGATAAAGATACCCGTACTTGGAGTAATCATCAGTAAAATTGATAAAATATTCATAGCCACCCCGGGCTCGCACATTCATAGGACCAACAAGGTCAAAATGTACTAACTCAAGATGCTTTTTGGCTCTAAAACCTTTTCCAGTAAAAGGTCGTTTAGTCATCTTACCTTCAAGGCAAGATTCGCACACAGGTAAAGAATTTTCTTCTAACTCACTTAGAAGTCCATTCATCACCAATTTCTCAAACCTATTGAGATTGATGTGCCCCAAACGTAGATGCCAAAGTTGGGCATTTTCTTTTGAAGAAATTTGTTGATGTTTTGATTGAGCTACGACAGTTCTGAAGATTTCAGTATTATGAAAGGAATTAATGGCTAACGGCCTTAGCACATATAAATTTGATTCCAGATTAGCTGTGCAAATAAAGACACAATCTTTATGAATAAATGCTTTACTCAATTCGAAAGAAATAGTGTATTTACATTGCAGTAAGCACTTTACAGAAATAAGGTTCCTTTTTAATTCAGAAACAATATATACATCTGTTAAATGTAGAAACCTATTCTGTAAAGTCAACTAGATCCCTCCCACTGCCACAGCTAAGACGACGTGCCCGGTGCCTACTCGCATCGTCATCTCACCAGCTTCCAACTGTCGCCAGGATCTAATCCCCTAAAAAGAAGAACAAACATGCTTAGTGGCGTCTGAATCAATTATCCAGGAAGAATCATCATTTTCCACTAAGCAAGTTTCAAGTACAAGTAAATCATATTTACCTTTATCTGCCTTGGCCTTAACCTTGGCTGTTTTCTTCTCCTTCAGATACCGAGGACAGTTCCTCTTCTATTATCCATCTTCATTGCAATGGAAACACTTTCCTTTAGCAACTGATGGACGCCTCCTCGAGGCGACAGGCGGTTGGTTAGCAGGTGCCTTCCTTTTTCCCTTACCACCCTTCTTCTTCTTCCCCTTTACAGAGTTAGAAGAGGAAGGTGCAAACTTTGTTCATGAGGTCGAACCTCTATAGAACTTCCTGGAGGATGAAGCAACATTTGCCTCACCCTTCTGCCTCTTCTTACTTTTCAGTAAAGATTGGTATGTCTGCAACTCGTTGAGGAGAGTTGTAAGGTTATATTTCACTTTGTTAAGAATCACATTGCTAACAAAATGCAGGAAGCTCTCCGGCAAAGAATGCAAGATTATGCTAACCTAGCTGCCCTCATCGATGGTAGACCCATTCACCCCCACCATATTGAAGTGGACCATCATGTTTAGCACATGTTCACGAACAAAGGTGCCTTTTTACATTTTAGAGTTGAATATGTTTTTAAGAGCCTCATGCATAAGTTGTTCAGACGGTTGTCTAAACATTCCCCGCAGGGACTCCATGATCTCACGAGCTGAGACAATAGGCTCATGCTTCTTGGCTAAGATGTCAGAAAGACTTGCCAAGATATAAGCTCGGGTCTTCTCATTCGCCCTTGTCCATCGCTCGTATGCCTCCCAAACATTTCGAGTAGCATTTAGAGCTGGAATAGAAGGACAAGCCTCCATGAGAGCGAACATGAGATCCTCGATGATTAGAATCGTTGTGATCATATGTTTCCATATTGAAAAATTATGGCTAGTCAATTTTTTGGCTCTTAACAACGATATTATGGTTGTTGCCATTTGGAAAAATTGTTGAAAATACGAATAAATCTTGATTAGTTTTGCTAAACCACTTTTAAACCATTTTTTTTTTTGCAAAACAGTTTCAAGTACCCTAAGTAATAGACTTCTATTTTGCAATGATGCCCCAGTGAGTCAGGATAAACGCCACTGGTAGGATCAATTGTCCCTTCACTGGGATGAGACATTCTCAACCATTAGGCAGAACCAACTCGTGGAACTGAATCTAACAACCACCATTTTTCGGTTCAGAATGGTTAACATTTAACTATTTCGTGTAAGTGTAACCCCTCGTTTTCGGTGCTAGAGTCCCGCCCTAATGTGCTTATCGTAGGGAAAAGATAGATTGGGACCAGAGTACAAGTTACCTTATCCTCTTACAGGAGGTCAAATAAAGAAACGCGCAAAATTGCCATCCTTTAGGGGGACACTCCTAGGGTGCCTCGAGGTGATGCGCAGTAACTTTATTCAACCTAACGAGGGAGACCGAGAGATATGTTGTCGCATTTCCTGCTCCCACTTACTATGAACATTCTCTCCATCCACCTTGATATTGACCTACCCAAACACCATCCATTGGGGGGACACGCCAAAGGTGCCACGAGGCCGAGGATAGATTTCACGGTGTGGACTTGAGGAGAAAAGTGAAAGGTTTAAGTGAAGCATCTCATGCCCCAAGTACCTTCCACTGAATGTTCTACCTAGGGATTCATTAACCCAGACAATCCGGCTGCTGATTTTAGCCTAAGTGGTCTTTTTAAAGTCCACTCATAAACAACATTTGTTTTTGAAATACAAACAAGTTCAAGTAGTCACATTTAAACACTTTAATGGACTGTTCTTAACTTGCATGCATGCATCAAATCTATCTAATTCACCTTTCCAAGTAAGTTCCCAGGTATGGAAAGATGTTACGTTCCCGTCAACTTAAATACCCCAGCCTAGACAGAACCCGCCTTAGACAAAAGGTCCCTTATAGATAGATTTGCTACACTTTAACCTTTTATTAGCCAATTTAATCCTATTAAACTGATTAAAAGATTAAAGTCTTAGGGTTGCTAATCATATTAGAACCGTGACGTTAGGTCTATGTGATCCAAGTTTTAAACATTTTAAGACATGAATTAAACCTAAGTGAGCATGCATGTCTATCTTATTTTCTTTTAGTTCTAATTTCTCTTTAACTTTTAAAAAGAAACAACTAAATAAAATTGCGTACAACTAGGCGTTTATAACATTTATAAAATAACCTATGTGTTATGCTTCATGCAATGTCTGGTCATTACTATATAACTTTTATATAACGTGTAATAACCAAGGAAACATGCTATCATTCACCCTTATACTATAACAATTATAATATAAAGATGATGCATGTCTATGCTTTTTATGCATGCATAAATATAACTCTTATATTATATGATGCATGAGCATGCTCTTACATAATTAAATCATGCTTCTCTAAATTATAACAATTACAATAAAGAGATGATGCATGATCAATGCATAACCTAAGATGGGATTTACTATATATGCATACCATATGGCATATAAGACATACATCGCATGTATTAAACAAATAGATTAATTAACCGAAATGAACCGGAATGAAAAACCCTATCTATTACATTTATCATCGAGCAAACTGGTTCACAAGCGAACCGGGTCTTGAACCGCCAGGAGGTCTTCATCGTGTAGCAATCTTTATTAGGTAGACGATCGTTCAGCGCACACTAGACGATAGGAACTTTAGCAAATGATCGCGTAGACGACGACGAGGCTGCAAGCCTGATCGTCCATGCGATCGTATAGCACGACTATAGGTAAACGATTTACCTTGAGTTACTAAACGATCGTTTAGTCAGTTACTAAGTGATGAAGTTTGCTGACCTAAACGATCGTCTAGCGTGCTTAAACGATACGCGAGCGCTTGATCATTTAACTTAGCATGCAACTTGGTAAACAATTTACCTTGCAATGCTAAGCGATCGTTTAGTAAGTTACTAAGCGATGAAGCTTGCTGACCTAAACAATCGTCTAGCTTGCACACACTTTAAACGATGTTCAGTGATCGCGTGCCCGATCGTCTTCCCGATACAACCAATACTTGATCATATATGTCATCGTTCAACTGATGCGTTCAACCACGATCGCTTATGCCTTCATCTTCACGATGCGATGGACAATGATCGCATATAATCTCTTCTGCACGATGCGATCAAACCTTCATCATCTCCTTCCTCGAAGAGCCACAACCTTTGCCCAAAACTTTGACGAACGACTCAAGACTCAAACACTTTGAATACAGACTTAATGACGATTATATATATGCCCAAAAACGCAGGGGCCTTTACATACAACCGCAAATGTAAAATGAATTTAAACAAACTGAGGTAATACATCCTGAAAACATCCATTAATCCGACACATCCACAATAGTATTAACATTTAAAATAGTGTATAAATGCATCCACCTTGAATGTATACGTTATTTCATTGCAACAAATGAAATCAGAGTATCAGAAACCTAGCTTTGATACCAATTGAAGGAACTCAAAAACGAGAATTCCATGAGCAGGTTTAGATCGCTCCGATTTTCATAGTGACCGGAATATAAACGATATACATTCTAAATAACAGTTATGCATAATAAAATTCAACAACAGCATGCTCAGTATACAATAAAGCATAGAGAAGTGGTTCATTACCAGAGGAAGACAAAGAGGAAGACAATCTTCGAATGTATGAACCCAAGGCAGCGGAAGAACTCCACCGATCTACCAACACCCCAGCGAGTCTCTCGTCTGATACTGCACGATCCGAACGTACACGAACAAGAAAATGAGGACAACACCACCAATAGGGAGACCGAGTATCCTTAGCGTCAAAAACCCAGAGAGTGGGCTCGGTGAGTTTGGTAGAAGTTGAAGGAAAATAAATCATGTAGACGACAAGCGTGCATGAGAAGAACTTTGCTATCGTATAGTAGGGACGCTTATCGTATAGTAAAACTACACTATCATTTAGGAAATTGATGTACGATCATTTAACGAATGCGTGAGTTAGACGATCGTTGACGACTGAGAATCTATCGTATAGGCTCTCGACGATCAGTCTTTCACGATTTCTTTTGGGCGCGGGGTTTCTTTTGCACGATGAATTCTCACACAAATTGAAAATGATTTTCAACTTGTATCCCGCCATTACTATAACCTTCGGTGCCCACGTTCCCATTTACTAAACATGAAAATTGGTTATTAAAAAATAATTAATCAATTAATTTATTTAATAAATATAATCATATTATATTTATATCCTATAGTTTGATATCATATATCTACTATAGTATTTTTCCTATATTTGATATAAATCATATTTATATCTAATTTCCTCCAAAATAATGTATCTCATACATTTAGCCAATTATATCATATATAATTAGCCATTCAAATTATATCATATATAATTGTACTTCCTCTTGTTAATTTGAACATTTTAAATTAACCCAAACATAGGTTCTCGACTTTATCCAAGCTACCCAGGTGACCTAATGGACCTGTGGCTCGAAGCTCCAACGGTACGTGAATAGCCGACTAAACTCTTTAGCCACGAGATTCACCATCCGTTAATTGTCAGTGATTCCACTAAAGACCAACAACTGAACTCTTCTTACCACAGATATATTTCTGTGTCCATTAGATATAACCAATCATGAGTACGATGACCCTTCATAGATGCTCGTAAGTACAGCTGGGCCAATTTACCGTTTTGCCCCTATAGTTATATCTCACTCCTTAAATACAACGGATTCCTCTAATGAATAATACAATGTAGTCCAACTATGTGTGAACACCTCTCGGGCCAAGAGAAGGTGTGTGGCACCACATTGTTCAAGCCCCAGAATCAGCCCTTAAGGGAGCCATCTATCTAATTACCCTACCTCGAGGAAGGAGTGAATTCCATCTTGTGTAGCTGAGTTCCCAGCTCCCAAATCAGACAAATCCCCAAATTGGTAGGTTTGAATCGGCAAACTAGCCACTCGCACCCATATAAATCAAAGGACCGCCCTCAATGGCAGGAGTTCCCAACTCACTCAGGATTGAGGTATGTTACCTATGGTCATCCTAGTGAAATGAAGTCTTTGTCATGAAGGTGTTATATAACGAGACATTAACACTTCGTGGTCAGGTCTTATACAAACTCTTTGTATAGGACGCCCCCGCTCACATGTCTCTAACACAAATGATCAGGATCAGATCATCTGTGGCAAGTCACAACACTTGTGACCATTCCACAAAGCAGGCCGTGTCCGTAGCATTACCAGGATAAGGTTTCCCTTCTATATCCATATACTACAGACATTTTGGTTATCACTCAAGACATGATCCACTTGTATGTCATCACATACATGCTTGAGTCACATACAGATAACCAGGGATTTGATGTTTATTGGTTTGTGGTAAAGCAACTAAAACAAGTACATGAGCAAAACAATAAGATGTGAAGTAAATATCATATATTAACAATCAAGGTGTTCGTATGTACTGTTTACAAACTACAGGACACAAGACTTTAGGGCATCAACCCCAACAGGAGCATTTTTTGTTGAATCGTTCAAGTGTTGAGGTTGGTGCCCTAAATCTTATGGTTCTCGAAGATTGTAAATTGTATATATGAATTGTTTATTTAATAAAATAAGGAGTTGTTTTATTTGTATTTAGATTGCATTAACTCAATTCAATAAACAAAGATCCAAGGTTATTTTATATAACTTGAACAGTATGTGGTAAACATACAGGTGGATCATGTTCAAGTAATAACCTAAATGGTCTGTAGTGTGTGGATAAGGTTGGGTGTCTTATCCTGGTAACACTATGGATATGACCCACTTTGTAAATGTTACAAGATTTGCAAGTATTATTAACGATGTAATCCAAATCATTCATGTGGAGACATGCGAGTGGAGGTGTCACACCCCCTCCTAGATTACCTTCTTAACCTAGAAAGAGATGTGAAGACAGCAGATGTCAACCCTCTTATGACACCCATTACCCATCTCAACTCCTGATACCAACTTCCGTGGCATCTGTTGCACCTGATAAATAGTTAATATACATACACTCATCTAGGTTCTTCAACATGCAACTACACTAAACATAGATGCATGCTTCATAAACATATACTAGCCAGAATAATTCACATAAGTTTACACAATAGTGGTCCCATCTAGGGTTCTACCCTTGCCCCTCAACATAATACATGATGGTTTGACACTTAAACAAAATAAGATGGACCACCTAAACTTCTTCAACCTCTGAGATCTTTGATTATATGGTAGACTGGCAGATCAACTAAGCTTTGGGGAATCGACGCTACCTGGGAAAGTGAAAACATTTAGAAAGGTGAGCTAAAACCACCTAGTGAATGACTTCCTTTTTAAAACTTGCATAAGCTAGAAGATTGTAAAATAAAACATAGCTACTGAAAAAACATGCATCTTATGTCTCGGTTAAGCAATAGCTTAAAGTCATAAAGAATATCTATAAATCTTCCAAAACCCTGGAAAACTCAATCTCATTTAGATCATAGAAAACCATCATCCTCTATCCTTAGTTGAGCGAGAGTCCTTTTCCTCGATCACTCAATGTCAAATTCCTTAGCTGATGTAGAGTAATCTCGATACAATCAACGTCAATAATACTTTTCCAACATGCACGTGGATAAGCCACAAAGGCTACTCATGCCTTGGATACTGTCATCCCTTAGGTATTAGAGGACCCAGATACCTTCATCCCTTCTGTTGGGGTTGATGCCCTAAATCTCGTAGGGTCCTATAGTTTGTAAACTTTGTATGAACAAACTCCAATGTGATTAATAATATATGATATTTTATTCACTTGGTCTATAAAATATGTGATATTTTAGTTGCATTAACCACAAACCAGTAAACTAACATCCAAGGTTATCATTGTAACTTAAACAGGTATGTGGAGATATACAAGTGGATCATGTTTAAGTGATAATCTAAATAGTCTGTAGTATATGGATAAGGTTGGGTACGTTATCTTGTTGACACTACGAGTATGGATCGCTTTATCGGTGTTACAATTGTTGTTAAATGCTACAAATGATCTGATCCTGATCATTCATGTATTAGACATACAAGTGGAGATATTCTATACAAGGGAGTTTGTATAAGACCAGACCACGAAATTTTTAGTCTCATTATATAACATTGTTCATAATAAAGACTTTCATTTCACCAGGATGACCATAGGTAACATGACCTGAATCTTGAGTGAGTTGTGAACTCCTGCCTATGAGGGCAGTTCTTTGATTTGTATGGGTGAGAGTGGCCAGAAATTCGATTCAACAAGCCTACCATTTTGGGGATTCGTCTGATTGGGGAGCTGGGAACACAACTATACAAGATGGAATTCACTCCTTCCTCGAAGTAGGGGTAAGTAGATAAATTGCTCCCTTAAAGACTGATTTGGGGTCTTGAACAATGTGGCACCACACCCTCTCCTGGCTCATTAGACGGATCAGTGGTACTTAAAGAGTTAGATGTAACTATAGGGACAAAACGGTAATTTGGCTCAGCTGTACTTACGAGCAATTTATGAAGGGTCATCGTACTATTGATTGGTTATATCCAATGGACACAGAAATATATCTATATTGCGAAGAGTGCAACTGTCAGTCTTTAGTGGAGTGTTCGACAGTTAACGAATGGTGGATAATGTAATTAAAGAGTTTAATTAATTATTCATGTACCGTTGGAGCTTCAAACTACAGGTTCATAAGATCCCCTTGGTAGCTCAAAAGGATTTAATTGAGAATCAATTTTTAGGTTAATTTGAATTGTTCAAATATATAAGAGGGATTTAATTATATATGATGTAATTAAATTGTTTCAATTATATATGATATAATTTTCATAATGTATCTGATACATTATTGTTTAATTTGAGGAAATAAATATTTGAATGGGATTCAAATATATTTTCTATGAATGTGATTCATAGTTATTAAATTTAATATAAATATGATTTATATTAAATACCAAAAAATAGAGAAAAGAAACTATAGTTTATGTTATATGTGATACAATATTAAAACTATAGGTTATACGTTATATTTGATATAACATATAGTTTAATATAAATATAATGTGATAAGTTAGTTATCATATTTATTTATATTATTTTATTATTATTTGAATAATATCTTCCCTCTTTTCTCTCCAACCACCTTAGTGGGTGGTTATTGGTTTTGTGGCAAAAGGAATAAAAGAAAATTGTTCTCTCTTCTTCTTGAACACGATTGGACATTGGCACTGGATATACAATTGAGTTTTTACAAAAAAAGGTTTTGTGTGATTCAATCTTCTTCTTCCTCCAAACTCAAACAATCTCTCCTAACCAAAATAGTCAGAGCCCACCACTCCTGGGTTCTCACCCCGAGAATACCAAAGGCTCGTTGTGGTAGTGTCTTTGTTTGGTTCGAGAAGTTCTTGGATAATGACTTTAAGAGGTTGTTGAATTCGAGGCTCGTGATTGTTCGAGGGATACATGAAGAGAAAATGTCGTTAAAGGTAATGTATCTTGAACCCTTTTCTTGTATCAAGCATGCTATAATTTATTTTGAATGCATATATTGTATTTTTACTGTAAATTATGTTTTCAATAAAAATGGAATTTGAACGATCCGCTTTCGCTCAAGGATCTCCTTCAAAACATCATAAAACATAATAAAACATAATTTAAGTTAAAATTCGGTATTCTAAGCATAAAGCATTCCATTGGAAAAGCATCATAGAAATAAAAGACATGTGAAATGGTTCATCTCAAGGAATACTAACTGGTGCATAGCTCAATAAATAAACTCAAGTATGCTTCATAAAACTCTTTTTAAGGTTTATCATGTTAAGCTTGAAGACTTGCTTTGGAAGCTAGGAAAGCATACTTAGAATTTATAGCTTAAAGCTTACTAAAAGTTATGCTTCATTTTACTTCAAACATTAGCTTTTAAAGGAAAAGGAATCATGTGTTCACATATGGTTTACTCAACCTTAAGCATGCATTTGAAAAAACCCTTAAGAAAATTATATTAGAGACATGCAAACGCATTGCACTTCAATAAATAAGTGTTGTAAACCTTATAAAACACATGCTAAACTCATGGAAATCAAGTCAAGATAACTTTTATAAAAACTAGTTACTCACTGTCTTATGCCACTCCCCCAAGGATTATAAGCTTTTCCTACGTGTGTTTGCCCTGTGACAAGAATAGGTACCTTTAGTTAATGCCACTAGCTCTCTTTTGGGCTTAACTCTAGCATTCCAGCTTAACAACTTAGAATATCCCTACAACCCACCAACGCCTAGCCTATCTCAACGCATCACTAACACTTAGGCGCTTGGCTTGTAGCTCGGTGGGTTGGTGATGCGTTGTTAATGTGATGAAATAATGGTGTATATTGCGATGATGGTGTATGTGTTGTGCATGCAAGTTTTCCTAGCAAAATCCAAGTATAAATCCTACTAGGTTGCCTGGTAAGCCCAAGGTCGAACACAAGGACCTAGGGAAACAATATGCGATGGTGATTTCAAATTTCTTTGCGGTAACAAATAATACAATGAGTTGGTTGGAATGCTTGTTCAAGGTATAGATTCTATGCGGCGGAATTGAGAAAAGAGTTAATAACAACGAAAGTACAATGAGTATGCGGGGGAACGGGTTGAGAAAGGATTTATCTAGCGCTTCCTGAGATTGCATTTAAGCTATGCGATCATGCTACACATACACAAAAACAATTCATCTTCCAATGTAAATGCCATAGCTCCTATTTCTAGAATGTATGCGATGTATGCGATGATGTCGATAGGACTTATTCCTAAGTCTCTATTCTTGTCTATGCGATGATGAATGTTGCACACATATACAAGGTGACTGCATACTATCATATCCTATCTCTAGGGTACATGTGATGCGTTAATAGCAAACAGAAATTATTCCTAAGTTTCTATCTCTTGATTATGTGGTTCTAATCTGACTCTCCCGAGTCTAGATTCTAATCTGACTTTTCCAAGCCTAGATTCTATCCTTAGACCACCCTCCCGAGCATCTCTAAAGGACGAATGACGCATACATAATACAGGGTGATTGCATAAAGTGAAGATCTCAGATTATGCTAGCTAAGTGCTTCTCAACCCATTCGACAGTTTAGTTACTCATGCGTAATGAAGAAATTGAACAGATATAGAGATGCAAATTCCATTTTGTAAATAAGATCAGAATATAGAATGACAATGGAAAATAGGGATAGAGAGCCTGGTAGCAATGTTTGATGATGGGAAATTAGAAGTCAATTTTACTCGACAACTAAAATCCCTTGGACGCGGTATGCGATGCATGTTCCTAAGATATGCGTTGATAGTCATGCGTCGATGGTCATGCATTGGAATGAATATACGTGAATAAATGTATGCGATGACCATGCCAAGTATAACATGAACGCAAGTTTCTCGGGTAATCCGAGGTCGAACACAGGGACTTATAGTAGAATGAATGCGGTGATGTGCATGCGACAGTTAAATAAAAGAATGTTGAGGGGTTGCTAAGTTAATCCTACTTCTACTCTATCTAACAGACAACGTAATGAGAATATGCATGAGAGGTAGAGATACGACAACACTTGACATGAAATAAATGAATGGGAAAATAGATAAAATGTGGAGATGTTTCATTGCAACCCTTAAGAATGACCGCAAGGGCAACCTTAGTCAACGCAGACCATGCAATCATGCTACACACACGTGAACTTAACTTTAGGACGTATACGGTGTATCTGCGATACTACTAAGAAGCCTATGTCTGCCTAGACCTCCATAACCAACTCACTAGCTCTCGTCGCATAAGCATGGCTACCACATAACCCCTTACCCTACTTCCTGGACGTATGCAAATCCATTCTGTAGGGTGCATACGCTGCGTGAAGCAAACAGAGCTTATCTCTAAGATCCCCATTCTTACTTATGCTTTCCAATCCGCTCTCCCGAGTCTTAGATTTTTGTTTTAGACAGCTCTTCAAGTATGCCTAAATGATGAATGAAGCGCTCATAGGACAAGGTAACCACATGAACTTTGCTGACCTAAGATTGTTACTATCCCTAGTGAACAATGCATACATTGCTTAATGCGACCAACCACTTACCCTCCCAGGCAGTTGATTGTTGCTGACTTTACTCATAGACAAGCAATGCGTTAGCCTATAGACAGGCATTACAGCAACTTCACACTAAGCAAATAAGATTACTCACACACTCGCACAACGTACACCTCTCAGTGGGTTGTTACATGCTTCATATCCCTAATCCACATGACTAAGTATGCGATACCCAAGCAATCCCACTAAGTGTTGCAATGAAAGTAAAGATGCTAAACAAAGAAGATGGAGATGGAGTTAAAGGAAACAGAGAAATGCATTGAAAACAAATTGTATTAAAATGAAATGACCGGTTGGAAGCAAAGACTTGCTCCCAGCGGATGTGTGTCAAGGCGTCGGTGGTGCCATGGATGCGCTGTGGAGCAGACTCTCTCAAGATCTAGCTCCGGTCGAAGGCTCCAGTCATCATTCGAAATGGATGAAGAAGGTGAAGAACTCTCAGCGTCTTCTCACGTATTTTGTCTGGATCACAAGGATTCGCCCTAGGCGAACCTCAGGCGAAAACCTTGGATGACTGGAATTTTTGCTCATCGGCTTCTATTTATAGAGCTTGGATCGCCGACAGCATTAATGGACTACTTTGAGTCTGACATTCGACACGTTAGTCCTTTCTGAATCTCTGCCACTAACGGCGTGGTAGGTGAAATGTCAGCATCATCTTTTGGTTTTTCTCGAGGTAGATGCATTGATGCGTTCATTCCACCAACCTTGCATTGCTCCCATTAGTATGCGTTGTTGCATAACTGCAATCATTCAATGACCGCATTCGCTTAATACCGCAACTCTACATGACTGTCTCTTATACACATCTAGATGTGTATAAGAGACAGATCATTCAATGACCGCATTCGCTTAATACCGCAACTCTACATGATGACCGGAATCACTAGGCAAGCGCAACTCCCATACGATGGACGCATACGGCTGATTACCGCAACATCCATGTGTTGATCGACTCGTTCGGCCTTGCGATGGAGAGTTTCTCTGCATGCGGTCGTCTATGCGGTGGTTTGGTTTCCACGTTTGCGTCCATTTCCTGTTTTAGCTACAAAAATAAAATATTGAGCGCATAATAACGCAAAATAATGGGTTAGCTGAGATTCAACATGCTGATCGACGCAAGCTCATTTTCTCGTGAATTCCTATCATGATTGACGCATATTCTGCCTAACAACCTTCATATTCTAAGTAAAAGGCCTAAGATGACATGCTTTTCTGCATGTTATCAAAGTCTTGCTTCCCAAGGCTTTTACACTGAGATTTTCTCTACTCTGCCCAAAAGAATGTTCTTTCTTCCACAAGAGTCGGCTCTCTCTCTGTACTCAACACTTCCCGACACTCTTCCGAGCTAACCAAGACGATCTTTTGGCGTCTTCTCTCTTCACTCGCCTCCGCCTTCTAAATGTATAAAATTACAGACTACGACTTTCTATGTGTATGGCAAAGAAGAACTCTAACATTCTGAATAGCGAAACTCCTTTAACGAAGGTGGCTTTTGGTATTTATAGAGCTTCAGGGTGAAGAGCTTTTCTCTCAAATGATTGCACTGATGGGATGTCATTAATTCTCTGTCTGATGCGCTGATTAATTGTCACTTAAAAGTTGAGTGTACTTGCTACAGTGTGTCATTAACGGCTTATCAACTTAATTCAGATTCGACCGTCATCAACTTTCTGTCCCGTCATGATTTATTAAGCTTCTACCTTGATGCACCGTCTTTATGCGGCCACCTTATTGAGCAGATCTTCGCAAACGTATACGATCGCATAGTTTTGCAGCCGCAATCTTCTAATGTACTCGGACGCTGAATTCCTTGGATCGTAATTCTGCGTTGCGCCAACGCATTTTCCTGCACAAAATACATAAATTTGCTACTTTAATGTGATGGACGCATGCGATGGCAATGTTCTCAACTTAATTCTTTTGGACACATTTTTACATATTTTTACCATTGCAATCCTTCATTGTTTTATATCTTTGCGTTGTTATAACGTGCATTTCTGACCGTTATCAGTTGGGTGTCAACACTCACACACGGACGCTTAGATAGGTGCTAAGACACGCTCACCCAACTTAGGTGTTAGACATCTGTTGTGCGTCACGTTTCGCACGCCCACGGTTGATGGCACTTTCTACCCGGTAACCTTACACTTCCTTTTGTGCACACACTCTCACCAATGCCTACACACTCTCGCGCGTACCTTCGCCTGGCCAACTGCCTGTTTATCCCTTGGTTGCAGCTGCATGCTTATTCATCTATCAAAATTACAGATTCAACTTCTAACCTTAATAACTCAAATTCCAGACATTATCTCACAAAGTTTCCTTCTAAGGACTTGCTCCTAAGCATCTTTCTCTTACCTAAAAATTTGAGTCTCTAATTCCTCTTGGTGGGCTCAGAATCCTCCAATCTTTCTAGCTTACCCGAGTAATCCAGAAACTTGGAACAATTATAAAATTTTTCAAATTTTAGCTCCCAATCATTGGAATTTCCTTCTGACAACCCAACATCTTCTTCAGCATTGTTTGAACTTCAAATTTGCAGCAACATTTCTCCTTTGGCACGAGAATTCAACAAACCAAGCTTCTCCTTCTTCAACACCTCTGGCATGCTGAGGGGTCTAATCTAGTGACACCTAGGCCACGAATTCTTGTTTACGGCTCCTAATCACGCCATGTAGTCACTAACCAAGTGATTAAGCTAAGTGTTTTAGGTTCACTCCAATGCATAGGGCTGGTGTCCACCCAAGCCCTCTCTCGGCCAATGCCTTCCACTCACCAATGCCCATCGCCTTGCCTTAGGCACTCTCTTTTAGCCTTGCCGCTCATCCTCGCCTCATATAACCTCCATAGCAATGCTCAGTGGCCCTCCAAGGCGATGTCACTCGCCCATGCCAATGCCTAATCCTTTGGGTAGCCCACATGTTTCTAACCTCTACTCCTCTTAGCCAACGCACACCTTGCAACCATGCCTAGCTCCTTGTCTTGACACCCCTTGAGTGCTCACCTTGGGTGCTTGGTTGCTCATATGCCGCCCATCTTTGGCCTTCACTAACCTCTATAAAGGCTAATGCATGCCTTTTTATCAGCCACGGTCATCACCACATTCGATAGCCAACTAACCTCCAATAGGGCCTTCAACACATGCCTCTTACTACACTTAGCCAGTTTCCCTCTTGATTCCCTAGACGCATGGCATGGCATGACTCCAACTTCTTAAGCCCTCCTATTTTTCTTCTAAGTATTGAGACTCTTCATTGCACCCGGGAGGCTCGAGTTCTACACTTAGAGAATTTTCTTCACTCTTTGGCTAACTCCATGCCCAGTTTCCCTTTGCTTACATCTCTCAAAATTTCACTAAGTATGGGTGGCTTCTACAAACTACCCGAGAGCATCCTTGCCAAGCACCTAGAGAAATTTTCTTCCCTTAACCCTTCTATGCATTTACATCACTCACAACCTATCATGCAACTAGGTTAACAAATATAAGCATCGATGACAAATATACTTGAGCATGATTACGTAGTAAGGTAGGGTCTAGGGTTTTCAGGAGGTATCCTATATAAAGAGTTTGTATAAGACCGACTTGCAAAATGATTAATCTTTCTTTATAACATCATTGACTAAAGAGGTTAACATTTCATAGGATGACCATTAGTAAATCGACCTTAATCCCAAGTGAGTTATGGACTCCTGTCTATGAAGGAAATTCTTTGATTTTTATGGGTGAAAGTGGCTAGTATTGCCGACTCAATAAGCCTACCATTTTGGAAATTTGTCCACGTAGGGAGCTGAGAACATAACTACACAAGATGGAATTCACTCATTCCCATCTTTAGGATACATAGATGAATTGCTCCCTCAAGGGCTGATTCTAGGTCAACAATAAGGCCTCACCCTCTCACTGGCCCAAGCAAGATTTAGTTTATGGTTGGACTATAAGTTGATTGTTCATTAGAGTGATCGATGGTACTTAAGGAGAAAGAGATAATTATAGGAGTAAAATGGTAATTTGATCTAGTTGTAATTACGAGTAGTTCGTGAAGGGTTGACTTACAGGTAATGGTTATACTTGTGGACAAAGAAATATATCTATAGTGCGAAGAATGCAGCTGTGAGTCTTTAGTGGAGTGACCCACAATAAATGAATGTGGGTTAATTTAATTAAAGAGTTTAGTTAATTAATCTTATGTCATTGGAGCTTTTAATCTATAGATCCATTAGGTCTCCTTGCTAGCTCACTAAGAATAAAACAAGAACCATTTAGTTTTGGATTAATTCGAATTGTTCAAATTAAATAAGGGCTTGTAAATTAATTGTATGAGATCAATTAATATAATGTATATGGATACATTATAATACAAAGTTAATTTTGAATAAGATTTGAAAATTAAACTTTTTAATATAAGAGAGATATATATTTGAATAATATTCAAATTTTAATTACATGAATGAGATTCATATAAGACTATATGTTAAAATTAATGTGAATGAGATTCATATTAAAAGTATAGTTTATAAGAGAGGATTATATTTGAATATGATTCAAATATGGTTTCAATCAAATATGTGATATTTAATTATTGATTAATAATTAATATTGTTCATTTAATTATATATATTAAATTTAATTTAATATATTTGAAATTAAATAAATGATAACTCCAGGAGTTATCTAACGTGTTAATGGAGGGGAGTTATAACTCCTCCTCCATTTAACTTCCTCTCTAGCTTAATTGTGAATTTCGCAAAGAAGAAAAAAAATGTACGTATCATTTTCCTAAGCTTCTCTGAATTCTCTCAAGATCTATCTTTCACAAAGTTTTTTACTAAAAAATTCCTCTACAAAAATCAACTCCTACTTCCAAAGGTTTGGATCCCACCATATGATTCTTGCCTAAGAATAACGATGTAATACTAGTGGTAGTGTCCCATTTCTTCATGTTCGTGAGAGTTCGTGGGAGATCGTACGGGAAGGAAATTAATTGAAGACAATCTTCCAAGGTAAGGTTCCTTGTCTCTATAAAAACATGCTTAAAATTATTTATCCTATGTTTATATTTTCTCTGTTTTTCCATGCTTCCAAAATTGAAATCGATGGCACCAACATCCATACACTTTCGCACTAGAATTCGATTCCTTCATCAATAAGTTATATAAATTGGATTGTGCCATTGACGATCCATTTTAGGTAACTTTTTGTGCTTGTCCTTGGTGTTGGGTTGATGCCCTAAATCTTGCAGGGTCCTATAGTTTGTAATTGTAATGTACAAACATCTTATTTATTTAATAAAATATATGATGTTTTATTTCAATTTTAGTTGCATTAACCACAAACAAATAAACTAAGATCTAAAATTATCTTGTAGCTTAAACATGTATGTAAAGACATACGGGTGTATCATATTTAAGTGATATCCTAAATGGTCTATAGCAGATGGATAAGGTTGGATACCTTATCTTGGTGACAATACGAGTATGGCTCGCTTTGTAGATGTTACAACCGTTGTAAAGTGCTATAAATGATCTCATCCTGATCATTCATGTGGAGTCATGTGAGTAGGGATATTCTATACAAAGGAGTTTATATAAGACCGTACCACAAAATTTTTTTCTCATTATATAACGTCGTTCATAATAGAGACTTACATTTTACCAGGATGACCATAGGTAACATGATCCCTGAGTGAGTTGTGAACTCCTATCTATGAAGGCGGTCCTTTGATTTGTACGGGTGAGAGTGGCCAGATTGCTAACTTAATAAGCCTACAATTTTGGGGATTCGTCTTATTGGGGAGCTGGGAACACAGCTACACAAGAAGGAATTCACTTCTTCCCCAATGTCGAGAAAAGTAGATAAATTGCTCCCTTAAGGGCTGATTCCAGGTTTTGAACAATGTGGCGCCACACCCTCTCCTGGCTCGAGATGGGTTTAGTCATAGTAAGACTATGATCTATTGTTCATTAGAGGGATCAGTGGTACTTAAGAAGTTAGATGTAACTACAGGGAAAAAACGATAATTTCGGCCCAGCTGTACTTACGAGCATTTTGTGAAGGGTTATCGTACTGTTGACTGGTTATACCAATGGACACAGAAATATATCTATAGTGCGAAGAGTGCAACTTCGGTCTTTGATGGAGTGTCTGACAATTAACGAATGATGAGTAATTAATTAAAAGATTTTAATGTACTGTTGGAGTTTCAAGCTGCAAGTCCATGAGGTCCCCTTGATAGCTCAACAGGAATTAGTGAGAATCAGTTTTCGGATTAATTTGAATTGTTCAAATTAATTGAGAAAATTAATTATCTATGATATAATTAATTTAATTTTAATAATATATGAAATAATTACTATAATGTATTTGATACATTATAATATAAAATATATTTGAGACGAAATAAATATTTGGATATGATTTAAATATTAATTATATGAATTGGATTCATATAATTAAAATTTAATATAAATGTCATTTATATTAAAAGTCATTGGTGAGAGAAAATTGAAATTATACATTATACTGTATTTGATACAATATAGAAACTATAAGTTATATGTTATATTTGATATAACATATAGTTTAATATACATTATATGATAAG
>NC_052354.1:19859235-19886767 GCF_009727055.1 Benincasa hispida
TTAATTTATTTTTTGAAAATAATTATGGGAGGGAGGGAGTTCCCTCCCCCTTCACTCTTTCCATCACGTTAGTGGTGCTGAGGAGTTGGTCATCTTCTTCAATGGGTTACTAGGAAAGATTTTGTGAGACAGAGATATGTGCTGTTAAAATAAATAAATAAATAAACTCTATCTTCTTCCTCTCTTCCATTATCCTCTCCCATTTTTCCCTTTCTACCAAAATAGCTAGAGCCCACAAACTCCTGGATTCTCATCCCAGATAATACCAAGGTAGCTATCGTGGTCGTATCCGTATCATTTGAGGGAATGCATTGAAGAATGGTCTTCAAAGGTAAGGATTCTCAAACCCTTTTATTCTTTTGTTTTTTTGTTTATGAGAGCATGTTGTAATTTTTGTACTAAATGCATAATTTTAGTTCTTCCACTGTAAAATCTAAATTCTATGAAAATTGGGAAGTTGGGATGATTCGCTTCCACTTAGGGACCTTTAACCAGGTTCCCTCAATTGATATCAAAGCCAGAATTTTCGTCCTAATTTTTCTTAATTTTCCAGAATATATATATATATATTTTTACCCTTTTTGTGGGTTTCTACATTCTATAATTCATGCGATGATGGTTGATGAATGTGGTTTGCATTAATGGATATTTCGGGATTGAGCAGTATAGATTTATTGCTTTATTTACAAAATTGTTTTGTAAGGGCCCATGTTTTTGGGGCATTAATTTTCAATCGAGTCTGTAATATTTGTTGATGAGTCATTCATGAAGTTCCCGATCGAATTCTGGAGAAAAGGAGGCAAAATTTGGTGTTGTTTCGAAGGAGTTCAAAGCAGTACAATGGGCGACTGTACTGTAGCATCGCAACGCTATTGCTATTGCATTGCGACACTACGATGCGATGGATGAAGAAATTCTTCGTAGCATCGCGATGATAGGGCATGGCATCGCGATGCTCCGAGACGAAGAGGACGTGCAGTCCAACTCCGATTCGCACGTGGTTCGTGGTCTACTAGTCCGATTCGGTTCATGGGTTCTCTGGTTCGAGGTTTTTAGGTTCATTTGGACCGGTTCGAGCGGTTCAAGGCCTGGTTCACCTATTTCAAATTGGATGAATTTTTTTGTAATAGTTAGATTTAAATTTCTTTTAGCTGTCCAATCCCGATCCGTTAGTTGTTTTTAAATTATGCATGTGATTTTTTTATTTCTTTATTATTATATGCCATAATGTATGCCATATAGTATAAAATCCCACCATAGGTTATGCATTTAATTTCATGCATCATGTTATATTATAAATGTTATAATATATCTAGTTGCATGATTTATTTTATAGCTTGCTAATACATCATATAATATAAATGTTATAATATATGCATGCATGCATTAATAACATATCGATGCATCATTTATATTGTAAGTGTTATAATATATGGTTAAGTGTATGTAAGGATGATTGTTCTAGTTTATTTCATTACCTTATTATATAATTGTCATATATGTTAGTAATGAAATGAATTTGCATGAAGCATGACACTACCTTAGGTAACTTATAAATGTAATAATTTACTAAGTAGGTCAATTACATGCAATGTATGATTTTAATTTGTTTCATTTGTTTATAATTGTTATAATTAATTGAAATTAAAAATTAAAATTAATAAATCAGAATTGCGTGCAAACCTTAGGTTAAAATCATTTTTAAAAATTGTTTTAAAACATGATTCATATAGACCTAATATCACTTTTCTAGTGAGATTAGAATTTTAAGCTTAATCTTTTAATCAATTTAATGTGATTAAATTGATTCTTAATAAAAAGATTAACATTGTAACAAATGTATGTATAAGGGACCTTTTGTTTAAGGCTAGTTCTGTCTAGGCTGGGGTATTTAAGTTGACACAAATATAACACCCTTACTTGAGAACTTACCTAGAAAGGTGAATTAGATAGATTTGTTACAAACATGCAATGTTTGATTAAAGTTTGTTAAAGTGTTTAGTAAACGTTAATCAAAATTGTTTAACTATCCAAAGCAAGTATTGTTTTTGGACAAATTAAATAATCACTTAGTTAAAATCAGTAGCCAAGTTTTTCTAAGTTAATTAGACTTAGGTAAAACACTCAATGGGAGGAAAATGGGCATATGATATTTTTTTTTCCTCCACATATCTCCCTAAAAGTTCACACCGTGAGATCTATACTCGACCTCGAGGCACCTTGAGTGTCCCCCTATGAATGGTGTTTGTATAGATCGATATCAAGGTGAATGAAGATAGTATTTATTGTATGTGGGAGCGGGATCTGTGACAATACATCCCTCGTCTCTCTCATTAGTTTGAAGTAAAGTTTCATGCACGGCCTCGTGGCATCTCGAGTGTCCCTCTACGGATGGCATTTTTGCATGACGCTTTATTCAAACTCTAGAAATGGATAGGATTACTTTAGTTTCAAGCCCCAATCGGTTTTTCCCTACGGTTGGCTCATTGAGGCTGAACTTTAGAATCTAAAATGAGGGGTTACACTTACAAGAAATCTTAAGCGAGTTTAATAATTTCTAGACCGAACAATAGTGGCTGATAGTTACAGTAACAAGGAGTTGTTCTGTCTATTGATTAAGATTGTCTCATTCCAGTGAAAGGGCATCTGATTACCCTACATTGGCTTTTGTCCTACCTCACTGAAACATCATTGCATAATAGATGTCACTTAGGGTACATTAGATTATTTTGTTAAAATTTATTGGTTTTTCTAAGTGGATTAATGCAAATAGACTAATATAAATAATTTGTATGGTTTTAGCAAACTTATTCATAATGACTTCCGCAACTCTTAATTTACTCGCCATTGACAAATTAACGGGTGAAAATTACACGTCTTGAAAAAATATGATCAACACAATCCTAATAAGTGATGACCTCCATTTTATCCTAATGGAGGACTGTCCTCCCATTTCAGCTCCAAATGTTGCTCGAAATGTTCAAGAAGCATACGAGCGATGGACACGGGAAAACGAGAAGGCCAAAACATGTTCTCAATATGATGGTCCACTTCAACGTGGCAGAGATGAATAGGTCCTTCATCGATGAAGCCAGTCAGGTTAGTTTCATTATGGAATCTTTACTTGAAAGTTTACTACAGTTCCGACAATGTTGTTATGAATAGGATTGACTACAACCTGACCACCTTGCTCAACGAGCTACAGACCTTCTAGTCCTTGATGAAAACCAAGGAATAGAAGGGTGAAACAAATGTTGCTTCATCCTTTAAGAAGTTCCACAGAGGTTCACCCTTTGGGACAAAGTCTGTGCCTTCTTCTTCCAGCACCAAAAAGTGGAAGAAGAAGAAAGGTGGGAAGGGAAAAGCTAACCTACCAGCTGCTGCTTAAAAGGGTAAGAAAGCCAAGGTTGCAAAGGGAATCTGTTTCCATTGCAACCAGGAGGGACATTGGAAGAGGAACTGTCCCAAGTACCTAGCGAAAAAGAAGAAGGCCAAGCAAGGTAAATATGATTTTCTTGTTTTGGAAACCTATTTAGTGGAGAATGATGATTTGACTTGGATAATTGATTTGGGTGCCACTAACTACGTTTGTTCTTCATTTTAGAGAATTAGTGCCTGGCGACAACTAGAAGTTGGAGAGATAACGATGTGGGTTGGAACTGGGCACGTCGTCTCAGCTATGGCAGTAGAAGGTCTCTAGCTGACTTTACAGAATAAATATATTTTACTAGAAAATGTATATGTAGTTCTTGGTTTGAAGAGGAACTTAATTTCTGTAAAGTGTTTGTTAGAATGATTATATTGTATTCATTTCTCTATAAATAAAATATTTATTTCAAAAAATAGTGTTAATATTTGTTCTACAAAGTTGGAAAACAATCTTTATGTGCTAAGACCGTTAGTAACTAAAGCCCTTTATAGCACTGAAATGTTTAAAACTGTGGTAACTCAAAATAAAAGATTTAGAATTTCTCTTAAAGAAAATGTCCAACTTTGGCACCTGAGATTAGGACACATCAATCTCAATAGGATTGAGAGGTTGGCGAAGAATGGACTTCTAAACGAGTTAGAAGAAAATTCTTTACCGATATGTGAGTCATGCCTTGAAGGCAAAATGACTAAAAAATCTTTTACTGGAAAAGGTCACAGGGTCGAAGAACCCTTAGAGCTAGTACATTCAAACCTCTGTAGTCCGATGAATGTAAAGGAAGAAGAGGGTTTGAATATTTATTCACCTTTATTGATGATTATTTATGATATGGGTATGTTTATTTAATGCAACATAAGTCTGAATTCTTTGAAAAGTTAAAAAAATTTAAGGTCGAAGTTGAAAATGCATTAAATAGAACAATTATGACATTTCGATCTGATTGAGGTAGAGAATTTATGGATCTTACATTCCAGAACTATTTGATAGAGCATGGAATTGTATCTCAACTCTCAGCACCTGGTATACCTCAATAGAATGGTGTATCAGAAAGGAGAAATCGAACCTTGTTAGATATGGTTCAGTCCATGATGAGTTGCGCTTCCTTACCTGATTTGTTTTGGGGTATTGCAGTACAGACTGTAGCGTATATTTGAATTGTGTTCCATTCAAGAGTATTACTAGAACACCTTTGGAGTTATGGAATGGTCGTAAAGCTAGTTTACATCATTTCAGAATCTAGGGTTGCTAGCACATGTTCTTAAGGCAAATCCCAAGAAACTGGAACCTCGTTCAAAACTGTGCCTATTTGTAGGCTACCCCAAAGGAACGAGAGGTGGTTACTTATTTGACCATAAGGAAAATAAAATTTTTCTGTCAACAAACGCTACTTTTCTAGAAGAAGACCACATAAGGGAGCACAAGCCTTGTAGTAAGATTGTGTTGAATGAACTTTCCAAGGAATCTATTGAACTTTCAACAAGAGTTGTTGAAGAACATGAAACCTCAAGAAGAGTTGTTGAAGTTGGATCATCTAGTAGGTCAAATCCACCTCAAGTATTGAGGGAGCCTCAACGCAGTGGGAGGGTTATAAACCCGTTTGTCCGTTATATAGGTTTAACGAAAATCCTAGCTATGGTAGCTGGCGGAAATGTTGAGGCTTCATTATCTTACAAGAAGGCAATGGGGGATGTTGATAAAGATTAGTGGATCAAAGTTATGGATCTTGAAATGGAATTGATATACTTCAATTTGGTTTAGGATCTTGTAGATCAACCTGATGGGGTTAAATCTTTAGATTACAAATGGATCTACAAGAGAAAACGGGGTGCTGATGGGACGATGCAATCCTTCAAGGCTGGACTAGTGGCAAAGGGTTATACCCAAGTTGATGGAGTCAACTATGAGGAGACTTTCTCATCTATTGTCATGCTGAAGTCTATCCAGATCCTTCTATCCATTACCTCATATTATGACTATGAGATTTGGCAAATGGATGTTAATACTGTCTTTCTGAATGGCAATCTTGAGAAGACTATTTATATGGAGTAATCCAAAGGATTCATAACCTAAGGTCAAGAGTAGAAGGATTGTAGGCTTAATCGGTCCATTTATGGATTGAAGCAGGCTTTTCAATCTTGGAACATAAGGTTTGACACTACGATCAAATCTTATGGCTTTGATCAGATTGTTGATAATCCTTGTGTATATAAGAAGATCATCAACAATTCAGTAGCTTTTCTAGTGTTGTATGTAGATGATATCTTACTCTTTGGGAATGATATAGATCTACTGACTGAAGTTAAGAACTAGCTAGTGACCCAATTCCAAATGAAAGATATGGGAGAGGCTTAGTTTGTTTTGGGAATTCAAATCTTTAGAGATCGAAAAAACAAAATGCTAGCTCTGTCTCAAGCATCGTACATTGACAAAATGCTTGTTAAGTATTCGATGTAGAACTCCAAGAGAAGTTTACTACCTTTGAGGTGTAAAGTTATATTGTCTAAGGAACAATGTCTTAAGACACCTCAAGAGATTGAGAAAATGAGACGGATCCCCTATGAATTGGTTGTTGGCAGTCTGATGTATGCAATGTTATGTACTAGACCTGACATCTGCTATGCAGTTGGGAATAGTTAGTAGATATTAGTCTAATCTAGGATTTAATCACTAGATCGCAGTTAAGAATATCCTCAAGTATCTACGGATAACAAGGGACTACATATTCGTGTATGGTTTTAAGGATCTGATTCTTATAGGACACACAGACTCTGATTTCCAGACTGATAAGGATTTTAGGAAATTTACATCAGGATCAGTATTCACTCTTAACGGATGGGTAGTAGTCTGGAGGAGCACCAAGCAAGGGTGCATTACTGACTCCACATGGAGGCTGAGTATGTAACGGCTTGTGAAGCTGCTAAGGAAGTTATTTGGCTCAGGAAATCTTGACTGATTTGGAAGTCGTTTCAAACAAGTCAAAGCTCATCACACTTTATTGTGATAATAGTGGTGCTAAGGCTAATTTTGTAGAGCCTAGCAGTCACAAGTGTGAGAAGCACATAAAGCAGAAGTATCGTCTTATTTGAGAATTGTGCATCGAAGGGACGTGATCGTCATGCAGATAGCTACGGAGCACAATGTTGCTGATTCATTTACAAAAGCCCTCACGGCTAAGGTATTTGAGAGTCACCTACAGAGTATGGGTTTATGGGACAGGTCATATTTAGACTTGGGCAAGTGAGAGATTTGTATTGGCATATTACGCCATAGTTTATTGTTTGTGTACTTTATATATTAGTTTTGACTTTTATATCGTACACCCCACTAGCTTTAGGTTAAGTGGGAAATTATTGGGGTTGATGCCCTAAATCTCGTAGGATTCTATAGATTGTAATTGTAATGTACAAACATCTTATTTATTTAATAAAATATATGATGTTTTATTTTAGTTTTAGTTGCATTAATCACAAACCAATAAACTAAGATCCAAGGTTATCTTGTAGCTTAAACATGTATATAGAGACATACGAGTGGATCATGTTTAAGTGATAACCTAAATGGTCTGTAGTAAATGGATAAGGTTGGATACCTTATCCTAGTGACATTACGAGTATGACCCGCTTTGTAGATGTTACAATCATTGTAAAGTGCTACAAATTATCTGATCCTAATCATTCATGTGGAGATATGTGAGTGGGAATATTCTATACAAAGAAGTTTGTATGTTTAATCTCATTATATAATACCGTTCATAATAGAGACTTACATTTCACCAGGATGACCATAGGTAACATGATCTGCATCCTGAGTGAGTTGTGAACTCCTACCTATGAAGGCAGTCCTTTGATTTGTATGGGTGAGAGTGGTCAGATCGCTGACTTAATAAGCCTACCATTTTGGAGATTCGTCTGATTGGGGAGTTGGGAACACAACTACGCAAGAAGGAATTCACTCCTTCCCCAATGACGGGGTAAGTAGATAAATTACTCCCTTAAGGACTGATTCCGGGGCTTGAACAATGTGATGCCACACCCTCTCCTAGCCCGAGAGGGTTTTGGTTATAGTTGGACTATGATTTATTGTTTATTAAAGAGACCAGTGGTACTTAAGGAGTTAGATGTAAGTACAGGAACAAAATGGTAATTTTGGCCTAGCTGTACTTACGAGCATTTTATGAAAGGTCATTGTATTGTTGACTATCCAATGGACACAGAAATATATCTATTATGCGAAGAGTGCAGCAGTCGGTCTTATTGGAGTGCTCGACAGTTAACGGATAGTGAGTAATTAATTAAAGGAGTTTAATTAATTGTTTACATACCGTTGGAGCTTCAAGCTATAGGTCCATGAGGTCTCCTTGGTAGCTCAACGGGAACTAATGAGAATCGGTTTTCGAATTAATTTGAATTGAGAGAATTAATTATATATGATATAATTAATTTAATTTTAATTATACATGATATAACTACTATAATATATTTGATACATTATAATATAAAGTATATTTGAGATGAAATAAATATTTGAATATGATTCAAATATTAATTATATGAATTGGATTCATATAGTTAAAATTTAATATAAATGTCATTTATATTAAAAGTCATTGATGAGATATAATTGAAACTATAGGTTATATTGTATTTGATATAGTATAAAAATTATAGGTTATATGTTATATTTGATATAACATATAGTTTAATATACATTATATGATAAGGTAGTATTATAATTAATATTAAATATTTATTAAAATAAATAAATAAATAAATTTGATTTTAATTTAATTTTTTAAAAAAAAACAATTATGGGAGCCTCCTTCTTTCTCTCCATCACGTTAGTGGGGCTAAGGAGTTGGTCATCTTCTTCAGTGGGTTAACAGAGAAAGATTTTGAGAGATAGAGATAGGTGTTGCTAAAAAAAAAAAAACTATGCCTTCTTCCTCTACTCCATTCTCCTCTCTTATTTTGCCACTTTCTATCAAAATAGCTAGAGCCCACAAACTCCTGGTTCTCATCCCAAAGAATACCAAGATAGCCATCGTGGTCGTATCTGTATCGTTTGAGGAAATCCATTGAAGAACAATCTTCGAAGGTAAGGGTTCTCAAACCCTTTTATTCTTATGTTTTTTGTTATGAGCTTGCTGCAACTTTTGTACTAAATGTATAATTTTTGTTCTCCACTGTAAAATCTAAATTATGTGAAAATTGGGAAATTGGGACGATTCGTTTCCGCTCGAGGACCTTTAACCGGGTTCCTTCACTTGAAAATTTGATACAAAAATCCAGATCCAACCTCTTTTTCTAAAGAGTGAAAAACAATGAGAGAATCTATATAGTTTATTTTTAAATTTGGTTATTTTCCGACTCAAGATATAACTTCAAATAAATTGATCACTATATTAATGGAATGAGTACTTTTAAACTTTTTTGAAAAGGTTAAGAATTATTAACAACACTTTTGAAAGCTTAAGGATATTTTTGAAATGAGGTATTAACGGTCTCCATCCATTTACTAACGATAAGAGTATTTTTGAACTTTTGTAAAGTTTAGGGGTATTATTGAAAATTTTGAAAGTTTAGGGTGTTTTTTGAACAAAGTTCTAATGGTTTCATCCGAAATTAACGATAGGGTATTTTTTTAAACTCTTTTTAATGTTTAGGGATATTTTTGAAACTTTGAAACTTTATGAATATTTTTGACACAAAGTACAAAGTCCAAGAACATTTTTATGATTTAGCCTATATATTATAAATTAGCAATTTAACATGTTATTGGATTAGGAGTTCTTGAGTTCGAATTCTGTAGTGTCATTCCTCCCCAATTAAAATTTTACTTGTTGGCCTTTATTAAGCTTTTAAATTGATTTGTGATTTAACATAACAATAATTATACATATTTCGATAGAGTAATTATAAATAAAAATTATAAATGAACTTTACATATAGGTAAATCCTAATAA
Organism: Benincasa hispida; assembly: GCF_009727055.1. Taxonomy (NCBI): domain Eukaryota; kingdom Viridiplantae; phylum Streptophyta; class Magnoliopsida; order Cucurbitales; family Cucurbitaceae; genus Benincasa; species Benincasa hispida. The sequence continues at coordinate 19,868,628 of NC_052354.1, forward strand.
AATTTGAATAATTTCTATTCAAATTACCACATGTTTCATCATCCCCTAGCTTTTGTTGAAAATATTTCTGTTGAGTTAAAAAGTATGTGTTTAGACGATATAGTTGTTCAATTTAAAATTAGAAAATTTGTATTTGGAGGAAAAAGTTGAGTTGATCACGGGCACATGATGCAGTTTTATAATCTAAAAGATATGATTTTCTTGGGATCATCTTTGTTTGCTTAACTGTTTGTTTAACTCTTCAATTTACACATCTTTTTTTTCCAAAATTTTGAAACCCAATTGAGATGTTAACTTAAAATCTTCACATATATTTTACCATTTTTAACATGTAACTATTGTACATACTTGAGGTATATGAAATACTATTGTTTCATACAAACAACAAAATTACAAAATACTTTCGCATTAGTGAAATTTATGAGTATAATCAGCACAAAATTTAAAGAAGTAGGCTATCAAGGGGCTTGGCTTAGGACTTTTTATGGCATCTTATACCAAATTGTAGGTTATGGTTTATTATGCATATATGTTGGTGTTGAGAATGCAATCAAAGTCCCACACTAGCTAGATAAGAGGATGATTGCAGATATGATGATTGTGGGTATATGGATAGCTAAAATCTATTTGGATTTCCTAAGAAAAAATGTTTTCCAAAATGTCATTTGCATTTAAACATATTTTTTTAAAAAATATTTGAAATAAAAATATAACCATACTTGGTTATATTTCTCAAAAGTGTTTTTATACACAAGTTTGATTGGTTTGACTATATGCTCAAAATGTTAATATTAATATTAAATTACTATATAAGACAACTATTAAACACTATAAGAACTAATAATTTCGATTTTGTATTTAAAAACACTTTCATTGCCCAAATTTTTTTTAAGTATATAATCGGCAATGACGTTAGTCATGTAGAGGTGGTCGTTTAAGCATATCGCCAAAACGAGGTGTCATCAATCATGTTATGATGGTTGATGCTTAGGGTCCAAAGTGGTCACTGTTGGAGGGCGGTCGCCAGAGTTGGACATTAGAGGTGGTCATCGAAGCATGTCGCGGAAATTGGTCGTTGGCAGTGTCCAATAGGTGGAGTCATTTGCAAATATTGAAGGGAGTCAGAGAGAAAGAAGAGAAAAAGAATTTCATTGATAAATATGCAAATTTCAATAGCAGACACCGTTGAAGATGGTGATGTCGAGTTATTTAATAGTGATTTATGAAGTTGATGACCCAAACACTGAATTGGTTATTTTACCTAACTCAACTCCAATTGGTGAGCCAAACTCCCTCTTATTATTAAATAAAAATGGTCAGTAATTGCTTAATTAAGCAATAATTAAATCTGAAACGTTAACATTTTTATAAGAGCGATATTTTAGACTTCGACAAGAATCAAAACAAACATTTTTTTAAAGTCTAAGAACTAATACGTTTTAAAAATTCATAAACTAAATTGAAACAAATCTCAAAATCGAGATCTCAAAATGAGATTTAAAGCACACAAGAAAATGCAATGTTAGACATAATGATAAAAATTTTATGGAAAAAATTATAGTGCTACCATAATATTCATTATTCCCATTTATAATTTGACATATACTGGAATGATATATTAATTTATTTCATGGATTTGACAATAGTAGTATGATTTTTTTTTTTTTTCGTTTGACAATAGAATGAATCTTTTTCCTAATAATTTTTTCCTAAATCTAATGTGTAATTATGCCATTGTTCGATGGTAACACGTGTCGGTCATATGAGGAAGGAAGAGTACGTGTTCCAGCCAATGGGAATGAAGCAACTGTCATCGCCATCAATTTAATTTGACAACTTTTGTTTGCTAAATGTAAAAAATTTGTAATCGTGTAATAATAATAATTTTGGGTGTTTTAGATATTTCGTTGGTCGGCATTGAAATCTCTCCGTTTTTCATTGTTCTTCAAAACACACAATCCCGAGTCTCTCTCCTTCTCTGTCCTACCTTTGAAAATTTTCTTCCATTTTCAAGAATGGTTCGATTCTTCGCCGCTTTTCAGCTTCTACTACTCATTGGATTTCTTTCTTCTGGATCGGAATCTCTTCAATTCGATTTGCAGTCCGGCCACACCAAATGCATCTCTGAGGACATTAAGCAGAACGCCATGACCGTCGGCAAGTATCATGTTGTTAATCCCAACGTAGGCCAGCCCTTGACTGATGAGCGCAAGCTCATTGTTCGGGTACTTTTTTTTTTTGGAGGATCTCTTGATTTATTTTTTTATTTTTTTATTTTCGGGTTTTTGATCGGCGAGTGACGCTTAATTTAGGGTTTTGGAATCTGTAGGTGACTTCGGCCACTGGGAATACTTACCACTACTCCGACAAGGTGGAATCGGGGCAATTTGGGTTTGTTGCTGCGGAGGCGGGTGATTTCATGGCCTGTTTTTGGGCTCCCGATCACCAGCCTCAAGTCATATTATCGGTGGATTTCGATTGGAGGACGGGTGTGGCTGCCAAGGACTGGTCCAATGTTGCTAAGAAGGGCTCTGTCGAAGTAAGTTTTTGCTTGTGTATGACAATTCTAGATTCAACTTCCTTCTGCTGTTACCTTTTGATAGTTTCGGAGGATTTTGATTGGCGTGTATATCCGAGATTGGAATTCTTTGTGAAGCTTTGATTTCCGAATTCAAGGAATTTACTATTCTTTGCTAGCATTAGTAGCAGCTTCCTGCCTTTAGGCATTCCTTTTCATTGAACAACTAAAGTTCCTTTCAAGTCGCAAACTCTAAACAACCGTTGACTTCGTTCAACCATGTAGTTTTTTGTTATTCTTTTAAATCTATACCCAGAAAGAAATCGAATTATGTTTCTTTTGTGGAATTAACAAATATCAAGAACAGTTGACTCACTGTAGTGGGGAGTTCCAGCAATTCAAATTCAGACTGTAGGAGCCAGAGCCATGTGGGCTGCTGTCTTTCGTTACATATACTTAGTATCAAGTTTAGGCATCCTTTTTGAATTCCATCAGCAGTATTAATCTTCTTATGACGTAGTCCAGTAAAACAAATATACTTTCATAGTTCCCCTCCAAGCAGAAGTGGAAATTTCTTTTTCCAAACAAACCTTTTTTTTTTTCAATTAACTTGGATAAAAAAGAAAAAGTCCATGGATTGAAGCTTCCAGTCTTATTTGTATTATCCTCTCCACTTAGTTGTGTCGTGTCCCATTTAGAAGCAGGCAAGAGTTCAATTTCCCTCTCTATAAAGTTCCTCCATGCTACCATCTTCCAAATCTAGTTGTCTCATCCTTAGCTTGCTTCAGTTTGATGTCTTTTGGACTAGAGATCTAGAGATAGCAAAGATGCAGGTAACCTGTCGCAAGGCACCTATCTCTCCAACACAATATCTGAGGCTTCATTTCTCACCCTTAGGGTTGTTGAAGGCTCGAAGAAAGGTTTGGGCTTGGCATCACTTGACTAGGGATTGTTGTCCGTTCTAGATTCTTTTTTTTTTCTTCTTTTTTTGATAAGAACAACAACTTTCATTGTGAAAAAATGAAAGAATACACGGGCATACAAAAACCAAGCCCACAAAAAAGGGGAATTCCTCTACAAGGGATTCCAACTATACAAAATCGTGTTCATAGGATAATTACAAAAAACCATTGAAATCAAAGCCCAATGAGAATCGTGAAAATGAATAAGAGACCACATATCTCTAGCATCCCTCTTAACTCCCCTAAACACTCTTCTATTCCTCTCATCCCACAACACCCAAACAATAGCATAAACACTAGCTAGCTAGAGAAAATGACCTCTCTCCCCAAGCACCGGATTGAGGATGGACTCCTCGATCATATCTCTAACATCTCTTTGACGGGCACACATCAAATTGAACATCTGGAAAAAAGAACCCTAGACCAAGCTCGCAAAATCACTGTGCCAAAGAATATGGTCCAAGTATTCCTCCATTTTCCTGCAAAGAATGCAACAAAAAGGACCAACCAACGACGACATCTTCCTATCAAGCCTATCCAACGTACTAATATGGTTGTGGAGAACTTGTCAGGTAAAGAATCTCACCTTTCTAGGAATCTTGATCCTCCACAACGATGAGAAGATAGACTCACCCACAGGAGAAGGGTTAACCAAACATTGAAAAAAAGATTTACACGAGAACCCTTCCAAAGGAATAGGGTTCCAAACTCTCACATCTCTCCTCCCAAGGTGAAAGGGGTGACTCTCAAGAAGAGAAAGGAGGGCAACTACATCCATCCTTTCCATATCAGAAAGGGCACAAACGGAACCTGAAGTTCTTCTTCCCATGGATGTTTGTGATTTCCTTTGGTACTTCCAAGCTCATTTTGGCTACAGGATTTAGTTCGGGATGCCTTATCAACCTTTTCCCAGAATAATAGAAGAGATCTTTAAATTAGTAGGATGACTCAACTTTTTCTTTCGCTTTTTCCACTGAAGTTTTCATTTTTCTCTATAAACTTTTTGCCATTTTTCTTTGTAGGTTGAAAGAAGTCATATAATTAAGTTAGGCAGGTTAGAAAAAGCTGTAGTGGAGAGCATGAGACAACATCCTGGACAAAGTTTTCACTAACCAAATTTTCTCAGTATTTTTTCACCAACAATCTCATTTTCAGGTTTTCTCTTACAAACAAATGTTAACTCTGAACCAATTTTAACAATTCACTTGACAAGGGCTAAGGAGGCCTGGCACCATTGTTTTTTGCTATTAAAGTCCTACACTTTTTAGAAGATTATGAGTTTCAAGTAACCGGTATATCTTTATTCATATGACACAAATTGAGTAGAGTTCAAAAGTACCATACCAATCAAGAGTCATGGGTAATTATTGTGTACTGCAAAGTGAACTCCTTTTGGGATCTGGTTTATGATCAAATTAGAGGTGAACTTGAATTGGAGTGATTTTACAATTGCCAACGGAGGTAGGGTATTTTGATAAATGCACTTCTTCGTGGTATTCATTATTATTATTTGTCCATACTCAGAATCCCAATTTCAGTGTGTAAAAACATTGAGAAAGTGTTCAGGAATTTTTTGTGGAAAGGTGCTGGCAGTAGCAAAGAGTGTCCCTTAGTTGAACGGGATAAAGTCGAGTCTCCTTGCTCTTTCGGAGGTTTGGGTGTGGAAAATCTTTGCGCGAATAATTTCTCCTTTCTTTCCAATTGTTGTGGTGTTTTGAGCATGAAAATAATCCTGTGGAGGAAGGTTGTGAAGGGCAGATAAGGTTTGACTCTTCGAAAGATTCATATTCATAACGTACAAAAACTGGAAAGAGTCTTGCAGCCCATGGAAGGAGATTGCAAAGCTTAACATGTTTTTTTTTTCTTTTTCTTTCTTTTGCTAAGTATCAGGTATAAGGTGGGCTGGTAGTGAAACACTTTTTTGGAATGACATTTGGTTAGGGAACCAGCCGTTATGGGTGACATTTCCCTTAATTTTCAGAATTTCTCGAATATCTCAATTTAACAATGTTGAAACCCTGACGACTGATAACTAGAACTAGAGTTGAGAAATGGCTTGTTCAATAGGAAGTTGGAAGAATGGGGCTGTTTTGCCTCTTTCTTTTCTGATTTGGTTAGAAAAGAAAGTTAACTTCAGTTCTTGATATCTCCGTAAAAGAGCTATCTTTTCTAGCCTAAATCTTGTTAGTTCAAGAGAATTTGATGTTAAAATGTGCTTCATTGCAAGAAATCGAGATTGAGAGGTCTTTTGGATTACTTAGGTGAATTTGCCTCGGTTCATTACTAATTATTACAAATATTTAATCTTAGATTGGTACACTATGAATATCATTTGGTTGTGGGCTTTTGCGACAGAAGTCATTGCAGCAATTCTACTTCTACCTATTGTAATCTGGTGGATAAATACAGGTTGTTGAGAAAAGGTGCGTATGAAAATTTGGGAACAGGTTGCCTCTAAAAGGGTGAAATTTTTCTTATCGTCTGTGGCTCACTGTAGCATCAATACTTTACACAAGTTGCAAAGAAGGTTTCTCTATTTTCAGTTATCTTGAAACATGTGTGCTATACAATCATTGGAGTCTTTGTCTCATCTCCTTCTTTTTAGTGACTTTAGTAGTAGAGTTCGAGATTGTTTTTTGGTAATTTGTTTGGTCTTTTGTGGTGTAATCCTTGTTCCTTATACAATTGGCTGGTGGAGTCCTCAATGGTTGGGGGCTTTGAGATGAAACGAAGGTGCTATGGTCTAACGTGACTAAAGCTATTTGTGATTAATTTGGAAGGAAAGGAATGACTGAATCTTAAAGATGAGATCAATTCATTTGTTTATTTTTGTGAGTTTGTGCAGTCCATGACTACTTTCACCTTTAACCTAGGTTGGAAGATGTTTTTGTAATCTCGTCTCGTGAGGGATGAGACTCCTTGTCACTTTGTTAGTCTTCTTTCTTTTCTTTTCTATTTTTTTTTTTTTAAAAAAAAAAAAAACTTTTCTCGGAATGAAATGGTTTCTTGTTTCTCTTATATATAAAAAAAAGGAAAGGGAAAAATACACTTTGGTCTCTCAAGTTTGGGGTTGGTGTCTATTTGGTCCCTTAAGCTTCAAAATGAACACTTTTAGTCCTTGAGGTTAGAAGAATGGTTCTAAATGGTCCCAAAATTGTGGTACAATACCACATTCTACATATCTATAAAGACCACCCCCCTACCAAGCGGTTTATAGGAGGCCACCTCCTCCTCTAGTTTCGTATGGAGATAGGAAAACCACCAATAATTCGGTCGAGCAGCAGCTGGAAGAAAGAGATTTGGCACTTAATGTCTTAAAGAAAAATTTGGCGCTGGTCGAAAATCGTATGAAGAAGCAAGCTGATAAACATCAAAGAGAATTGAACTTTGAAATTGGAGATGAGGTTTATTTGAAGTTGTGCCCCTATAGACAGGATCTATAGCAAAGAAAAGAAGTGAGAAATTGTCACCTAGGTTCTATGGACCATATCAAATCCTCGAAAATATTGGAGAAGTGGCTTTGGAGAAGTGGCTTATAAATTGGCTTTACCTCCTGAAGCCGCGATTCACAATGTATTTCACATATCTCAACTGAAAAAGAAGTTGGGACAAGGCCATCAACAACACCCTCCAGCTTTAACAGAAGAGTTTGAGTTGCAAACCACACCAGAAACAGTCTTAGGGGTGAGATGGAATGGGGAACTAGCAACCAACGAATGGCTCGTGAAATGGAAGGAACTATCTGAGAATGAAGCTACATGGGAAGCAATCCACTTAATGAATCAACAATTTCCTCACTTCCACCTTGAGGACAAGGTGCATTTCGAGAGAGGCGGTATTGTTAAACCTCAAATTATCTACGCATATAAATGCAGGGGTAAGAAGGGAAATGACCAACCAGCTAAGGTGGCAGAAGGAGAAACAAACAGTTAGGGACCACAAAACGGTTATAAAAAGGGCAGCAGGGGGGAAGGGAAGCATTAGGGAATATTTTGGGTAAAGGCTAAGTGTGGCTCTTGCAGGAGAGGACCACCAGCTCTCTCTAATGTGCTGGTTGATTTTTTTCCTATTTTTGCTTAATCATTTTGTCTTCTTTAAGGAGGGGGTGTCTGCTAGTTTTTGGGGAATGTTCTTTTGCCATTCCGATGACTGTTGAATGCTCTATGGAGGATGTTTATAAGTAAATATATCTTAGCCACATTACTCTGTTTCTTCTTGTTTTCTTCCTTGTGTATTTTGTTAGGTTATTTGTTGTAGGAAAGGAGAACCCAACAGTATCTCCATCATATATATATATTTTTTAATGTTCTTATGCTTCTTGTTGGGGCAAGTTTCTCAGTTTATTCAACATTCAATGGGTATTCTCAAATAATTTGAGAGAAAATGTTTCTCAAATTTTGTCTCGCCCTACTTTGGCTTCTATGCAAATCTTCTATGAATTAACAAAGTTAAAGCTCTTCTTTCTAAATTATGGTTTGAAAGAAATTAGAGAGTATTTCAAAGTTTTTATCTTTCTTATCATGAGAGATTAGATTCAGCTGTCTTAAAGCTTCTAGTTGGTGTTCTCTTCCAAAGTCATTTGGTGGGTTATGATATTTATTGAAGCTGGGATATTTTTATTTCACCTATTTCGTATTTTGTTTAGCTTTATACCTTTTCGCTTGGTGTTGTTCCTTTGTGTTTTTCCTTTGTTCTCTCTTTTTCGTTTCTCTATCTCGGTTTGTTATTCTTATCTTAGTATTTTTTTTAGCATTATTCTCTTTTCATTTCCCTCAATGATAAGTTCTGTATCCTTTTCCAAAAAAAAAAAAAAAAAATTCGAAACATAAATAAAGAGGGGATGAACTGAATTATAATGGCCAACTAATTTCTTGACTGCATTCATAATTTTGCTTCAATGACACGTTGTTGTGCCACCTGTTCCGCATTTGTCGAGGCTTGGACTCACTGGAATACAAGTTCACTTGAGACTCAATGCATGTTTTTTACTTCAATTCTAATAAATTGCTGTAATACCTTCTTTGAGCTACTTTCCCAATCTCATGCACTATGCCATTAATGATTCGCTTACAATGCCAGGTTATGGAATTGGAGGTGCAGAAGTTATTTGAAACTGCCAATTCTATTCAAGAAGAAATGTATTATCTCCGAGAAAGGTAAAACAGAACAAAGCTCTCCCCCACTCTTTGCCCCCACCCAGTTCATTCTCCTATTTTAAGGAATTGGTATTACTTATTTTTTATCCTGTTCGACCCCAACCGACCCGATTTTGTTAGTTATGTTTGCCAGCCTTCTACATGGTTGTTCTCTTTGTTGGTCTGAAAATTTTGAACAATATGTGATTGTAGGGAGGAAGAGATGCAAGATCTGAACAGAAGTACAAACACAAAGATGGCATGGTTGAGTTTGCTCTCGCTTTTTGTTTGCTTATCGGTGGCTGGATTGCAAATATGGCACTTGAAGACCTTTTTTGAGAAAAAGAAGCTTATTTGATTTTTCTTTATTCAAACTCAGTATTTGTAAACTATCATAACGAAATGAGCCTCTTCTTCAGTGTAGATTAGTTATTGGTTTGCATTTTGAGATAAAAATTAGGCTTTCTATCTGTTGGGATATGAACTATAGTCTCTCTAAATCAACTTTTACAGCAGCAAGTAAGATTTTTTTACACAATTTCAGTTTCTTTTCTTCTTTTATGAAATTTTTGGTCGTCTTTTTTCAAGTACTTGAAAGTCTTTTTGCTATCAATATGAGCAACAGAAGAAACGGAATTTATTAGGGAGGATTGAAAGTTTAGCAAAAATAAAAAATAATGCATTTATGATTACCATTTTTTTAAAACTTTGCAGAGATGGCAAAATTTGCCTCGGTCGAAAAATTAAAAATTGAAAAGTCCAAAATAACCTCCCAAGTGTTAAACTCTAATATTGATATGCTGTCATTAATTTAGAGAGATTTGATCGTACAACAAAATTTCCCCTTCCCCTTTGAAATCCTGGGTGGAATTTCACTATCTAATAGTAAATTAGAAAATTTGTCTTTGTTTGGTACAATCATCATTGCAGAAACTAATTTCATAGAAAATCAACATTCAATCTCATCTCTTGCCAATCATCTTCTTGCACAAGAATTGCAGATGCAAGGTATGTATTCACTATTTTTTTTCTTATTTGATTAAATTGTGGTAGGGTGTTCGTTGATATTACTTTTCTTCTTGTTTTAAATTTTAGGAGAATTCAAGCATAAGAGTATTTTGCATTCACTTGCAATTACTGAATTGCAAACTTTTCTAAAATTCACTAAACCACTCATTTTTGGGTTTGAACATTATGATTGTATACAATGTATACTATATCTTAGTTGAGGTGTAATCAATTTACTAAGTATATTCAGTTTATATATATATTTCTCCCAATAATCTGAAGATAGTTAATATTCCTAAATAGATTAATGTTTCTACTTCTGCCCATGATGGGGTTGTCATTGTCAAACCCATGTTGAAAAATCAGAGAAGATTAAAAGAGACAACTTCAAGAGATGGCAACAAAAGATGATCTTCTACTTTACTATGTTGATCTTGCTCACATTTTGAACAAAGAATACCTAGTTACTCCACCAAAAGCCGTGACTCTTGAAACGGAAGCTGTGAAACAGACATGGACGCATTCAAACGTCCAAACTTCTTGTGTCGTAATTAGATACTTAGTGATCTTGAGGACACTTTGTATAATGTCTAATGCAATGTGATGTTTTGTTTTATGTAATGAAAATATGAATGATATGCGTTGATGGATTGCGTTGTGCACTCAAGTTTCCCAACGGAATTCAAGTGTAAATTGCTTTGAGTTTCTTGATAAGTCCAAGGTCGAACACAGGGACTTGTGAAAATAGTTGCATTGGTAATGTTTATGAAGACTTTGTGGTAACCAAGTAAATAAATAAATTGTGGGTGTGTTGTTGCGTTAATGAAAAAGAAGTAAATAAAGGTGGCGGATTTGAGAAAGATAGTTGCGTTGATAGATGCAATGAGTATGCGATGAATGGGTTGAGAAGATCTTTAGCTAGCGTTACTCGGAAATGTGTCGAACTTTGCTATCATGTTACAACCATGCACAACAAGTCATTTCCCAATGTAAAAGCGATGCTCCTAAGTCTAGGACGCATGTGTTGAATGCAAAATGTCCATAGAGCTTATCCCTAAGTCTCTACTCTTGTCCTATGCGTTGATGCAAAATGCATGAAAGTAAGGTGACTGCATACAATCATATCTTGTTGCTAAGATGCATGCGATGCATTAATAATAAATAATGCTCATTCCTAAGTGCCTATCTCCCGTTTATGCGTTCTAATCTGGTTCTTCCAAACCTAGATTCTGACCTGACCTTCCCAAATCTAGATCCTGTCTTTAGACTACCATTCTGAGTATCTCTAATAGATGAATGAAGTATACATAAACAAGATAATCGCAAAGATGAAGATTCTCTCGTTATACTAGCTAACTACTTCTCAACCCATTCAACTAATTTAGCTACTCATGCATAAATAATAGAGAGTGAACAGATATAGGGAAAGAAAATCCATTCTTATAACTGAGTTGAGTACAAAATGACAATGAAAAGTAAAGGTAGAGAACCTGGTAGCAATTCCTTGCTGACCGAGGTTTTTTACACTGAATCTCTATTATGATCAACAAATGTTCCCGCTTCCGCAGGCGTCGGCCCTCTCTCTGTCTTGGAGCTTCTGGTGCTCTCCCAAGCTTACCGGAACGATCTACCGGCACAACTTCTTTCTCGCGTCCGCCTTAAAATGAAAGAAAACTATGGACAAAGGCATGAACTTGTAAATTGATGAAGTAATCGATTGCTTAACCCCTTCTTTGAAGAATGCACTTGGTATTTATAGAGTTTCCATGGTGAACGGCTGCTTCTCTCTCCCGGTTGTACAGATGGGATAGATTTAATTCTTGACTGATGCGCCAGATAATTGTCACTGATAAAGCTGAATGTACTTCTTGACCGTTATCGACTGTCAACTTAATTTGGATTTGACTGCCATCAACTTTTTGTCCCATCGTTCTTAATTATCTTTTCACCCGGATGCGTCCACTATGATGCGCTGACCAAGTTGCGGTGATTCTTCTTGGGCGAATGTTTGCGAGCACGATCAACGCAAAGTCTCGCGGTGAAGTTGCGCTCGACCAATGTATTCCTATGATTGCAATCTCTGCATTGCGTTAATGCATATTCTGCACAAAAATGTAAAGATCAACTGCTCTAATGCGTTGGACGTATGCGACCGCAATATTATAGAATTTATGCTTAATGAACGCAATTTAACATATTTCATCAACGTAATCCAACATTGTTTAAGAACTTAGTACTATGATAACATGCATTTTTGCCCGTTATCACACCCCCAAATTTAAATAATGCTTGTCCTCAAGCATAAGCTAAAGATTCCTTTAACAAGTTAACCGCCAAGTTTTCTTTCCCTAGATTTCTCAAGGATATTTCGTTCAAATCCTATATGCTAGAATTTCCTTAAGTCTTATTCAAGTCTCTTCCTAAAATATTTCTAAGACTTAGGAATTGCAAGCTTAACTTTCAAAAGGACTTTACTAAATTCCGGAACATCGCATGATTTATTTCAAAAAGAAAATTTTCCTCCGGGGTGTCAAATGATTTATCCTTACACAAAATTTTTTTTTATTGCTATTTTTTTCTGACATTGCGCTAATCCGAGTGCCTTGCTTTCGTTTTGGCTTACCCCCACGTGTATCATTCGGACATCCAACTATGAGCAATGCACTCTTTCTCAGACTAAATTCATATCGATTTGGCAGTGGAGTTGCGGTCATTGATTTATGCATTGATCCTGGTGACTTACTTTCGTTTTGGCTTGCCCCCATGTGTGTCATGCGGACATCCAACTACGAGTAAGTGCCTTTCACAATTTAACTCTTATCAACATGGGTTTTCCATTGCATTGACAGTGCAGTCGTTATTCTAAAACATATATATATATATATAGCAAGGTCGAAAATAAATACCTCACCTCCAAATTTAAAATGTGGTAATGTCCTCATTGCCAAAAGAAATTAAAATAGTTCATGCGATGGTCATAGAATGCTTGTAAAGAGAGTTTGAAAGAAAGCTAGCAAACCCCTAACTTCTAGAAATATTTCATGAAGTGACTATCTTAAGATTAAGTTACTCTGATGTATACGAAAGACATAGAAGCATATTTTTTTTATCATTGAAATCATACTTGGCAAAGAAACAACATGCGGTAAACTACTAAATTTATCTATTTGTCAAATGATTGCGGTAATTAAGGAGGATGCGATGATAAAACATAAAATGCAATGTGATAACGCAAAATTTGAAATAAAGATAAGGAAGAGTACACCCCCAAATTTTGCGCTGTCGTCTCATTGTGTATTGATGCATCCATCCTTGCGGCGATCTTTGCTTCTGTGGATTACAGTGATGGAGTGAGATCATTTGCTTCTTCACAATCCTTGTAAACAGACAAAGAGAGGGTCAAATGATTTTAAAACAAAACAACAATTTTTTTTTTTGAGAAGGAAACAAGTGAAATACAGATAATAGTAAAGTGACGAAGAATTAAATGTTCAAGAGTTAAGTAAGGGATAGTCTGGGTTTTTCAACTTTGCAGAGAATGTTTCTGGCTAGAAATCTCCTCCGCGATATGCCTTGATCCGTTGTCCATTAACTTTAAATGTTCGACTACCATCCTTGGTGATCAGTTTCACCGCACTATGTGGAAATATTGCTTTGATGATGAAAGGACCAGACCAGCGCGATTTTAATTTTCCCGAGAAGAGCCACAATCTCGAAATGAAGAGTAAGACCTTTTGACCGACTTGGAGGTTTCTAGTGCATATGCGTTTATCATGCCAGCGCTTGGTGCGCTCTTTATAAATCTTCGTATTCTCATATACGTTGACCCTCCATTCTTTTAGCTCCACCAGCTGCAGTTTTCGTGCTTCCTCTGCTTTCTTCAAATCAAAATTCAGTTTCTTGACCGCCTACATTGCTTTATACTTCAGCTCTAAAGGAAAATGACACGCCTTGCCAAATACCAACGCATAGGGGAACATATCTATAAGTGTTTTAAATGCAGTACGGTATACCCACAACGCATCATCAAGCTTCATTGCCCAATCCTTCTGCGAAGGTTTTACTACCTTCTCAAGTATCAATTTAATTTCACGATTGGACACTTCAGCCTGGCCATTTGTTTGCGGATGGTATGCGGTGGCCACTTTGTGGAGGATATTGTATTTGCGTAGCAGATTCTTTATATTGTGATTGAAAAAGTGTGATCCTTCATCACTTATGATGGCACAGGGAATGCCAAAACAAGTGAAAATATTTTTCTTGAGGAACTGGGAGACTACTGCCGCATCACTTGCGGCGCATGCAATTGCCTCTACCCACTTGGAAACGTAATCGACGACCAATAAGATATAATACTTGCCATGTGAAGGAGGGAATGGTCCCATGAAATCAATTCCCCAGACGTCAAATAGTTTCAGCTCCAAGATAGTGTTCATTGGCATTGCGTTCTTCCATGAAATGTTGCTGGTACGTTGACACCGATCATATTTCATTGCATAGTCAGCAACATCCTTAAATAATGAAGGCCAAAAGAATCCACTTTGCAAAACTTTAACTGCAATTCGTTGCCCTCCATAGTGCCCTTCATATGGCAAATCGTGGCACTATGACAATATGCGTTGTTGAGTAGCATTTGGTACGCATAATCGAATGATTTGGTCTGCACCTCTTCTATACAGATTCGGCTCATCCCAATAATAGTGTTTGCATTCATGTTTGAGCTTCTTCTGTTGATGGTAGGTGTAATCTTCAAGAAATTGTTTACAAACCAAATAATTAATGATGTCCGCATACCAGGGCAATTCTTCTATGTGGAACAGCTGCTCGTCCAGGAACACGACACTCACCTCAGATTCATTGCGATCAACCTCAGGATTTTCCAATCTGGACAAGTGATCCGCAACTTGATTCTCTGTCCCCTTCCGATCAATTATTTCAATATCGAATTATTGAAGGAGGAGAACCCATTTGATCAATATCGACTTTGCGTCTTTTTTTGTCATTAAATATTTGATTGCCGAGTGATCAGTGTGAATGAGTACCTTTGTTCCCAATAGATAGATCCTGAATTTCTCTAACGCAAAAATCACAGCCAGGAGTTCTTTTTCAGTGGTGGTATAATTTATTTGAGCAGAGTTTAGCATTTTACTCGCATATGTGATGGGGTGCAAAATGGTTTTCTTCTTTTGCGCTAATGCAACCCCCATCGTGTACCCGCTGGCGTCGCACATGATTTCAAATGGCGTTGTCCAATCCGGCGTAATTAGTACGGGCGCGGTAATCAACGCATCTTTTAATACTCTGAATGCATTGAGGCAATTGTTGTCAAACTCAAAATTCCTATCCACCTCTAACAACGCACTCAGTGGTCGTGCTATTTTAGAAAAGTCCTTAAAAAATTGTCTATAGAATCCAGCATGCCCCAAGAAGCTTCGCACAGCCTTCACACTGGTTGGAGGTGGGAGTTTTTCAATTGCTTCAATATTTTCTTTGTCCACCTTCAACCCTTCTTGGGAGACCTTGTGTCCCAACACTATACTCTCTTTCACCATGAAGTGAAATTTTTCCCAGTTGAGCACCAAGTTCGTCTCTTCACATCCTTTCAGAATTTACTCTAAATTGGCCAGGTAGACTTCATAAATGTTCCCATAAACAGAGAAGTCATCCATAAATATTTCCATTGAGTCCTCGAGAAAATCTAAAAAGATTGCCATCATGCACCTCTGGAACGTGCTCAGTGCATTGCAGAGGCCAAACGGCGTGCGGCGAAAATCGAATGTCCCATATGGGCAAATGAATGTGGTCTTGTCTTGGTCTTCAAGAGCTATCATGATTTGATTGTACCCAGCATATCCATCCAAGAAGTAGTCAAAATCATTCCCTGTTAGTCTGTCTAGCATTTCATCAATGAATGGTAGAGGGAAGTGATCTTTCTTTGTGGCCGTATTCAATTTGCGGTAGTCCATACATATGGGTCATCCAGTGATGGTTCTTTGCGGTATTAATTCATTGTTCTCATTTGGGACTACCATCATTCCGCCCTTCTTCGGCACACATTGCACGGGGCTGACCCACGTGCTATCTGCAATGGGATAAATAATGCCCGCATCCAGCCATTTGATAATCTCCTTCTTGACGACTGATAACTTGTAGAAATACTAGTTATTTATGCTGCCTTATTCAGATATTGTGGCCAACAGAGAGAAAATATGCGTCGATTATATGAAAATTAGCTAAGAAATACAATAATTATAAATTATCGCAAATACACCCACTGAAACCATCAAGATGGTAGAAAAGGATATTTCAAGTCTGTTTTGTAGGAAACCAAGTCACCGTATGCCCTCATGGTTCAAGAGAGAAAGATTAATGCATCTACGTCGCATTGCGCTCGTCAAATCAATACTGAAGAGACGATCAACGCAATGACGGTGCAATGCGATTGTCGATCTAGAGCTGAACTTCAATTGCATGCGGTAATAAAAACAACACCGCATGCGAACACACGATCGAAAGATGCAAATGAACAATGCGAACGCGGAGGATTGTGACACGTGTACAACTAACTGTTGTGCATATTCGATGGACTGATTGCATAACAGAAGGAATATTTATTCCATCATTTTTGGACTTTCCATAACAATAAAATGGGGACCACAAATTAGAGAGTCAAAGCCTTCAGCCTATAAATACCTTAAAAGAATTCATTGAAAGATATACTTGATACGGGGGATAATTGATACGAGGCTATTGAGAGAAAGCTAATCTAAGTGCTGATCGGAGGAAATCTGAGAAGAGAAGAGAAGAGGCCGAGAGGTGAGTCTCAGTGCAATTCTACCAAATCCTTGTCGAGAAGCTCTATACTTAGATCCCTTCTACCGGTTGAGCAAGCCTGAGAGGGAAGCCCATCCTTCCATTCACTCCATCAATGCCGACAAGCGATTCTCCATTCCAGATCCGTGCCAAGACATTGGTGCTTATTTGTATTTATTTCTAACTCTCATTCATCAATTGTATTTCATCTTCTTAATCTCTTCATTTACAACCATTTATCAAACGCTAAATAGTATTATTGAATGTCTCGATCGTTTCCATTTACAATTTTCTGTCAATTTCCGTTCCTCTATAAAACATTTTCTCCATTATATTTTCTTAATCCCTTGGTGATTAATATGAATTAAACAAGTAACTTAATCTGTGCTAAAGAAATAAAGATGTTTAGCTAAAGCATGCTAGACGACATCTTCACCTGTGAGAGCAAAAGTGAAGATACCATTCTGATTTGTCGAGAGAAGGTTAGAAGAATGCGTTAACTAAAACAAGAAGTACTTCCAGAGATGGAAGCAACCTTGTGTTCATTATGTTTCTCCCTGTTTCACCACAGAAATGTGGGAACGCGGCCAATCACCGAGAGGTGTATGCCAAGGGAAAAACGAAATCGTACTTGTGCCTTTAACGCAATTAAGGAACTTGCGATGTTTGTACTAATTATCTTTTCTCTTTCTGTTCCACATATAAGACTTGCCACCACATAACACGATCTTTGTATAATCTTCACAGTCAGTCTCACCCTCAATATCTTGTGCATGAAACCTGTATCTTGTATCATCATAGCCCAGGTTCATTTTATCGCAATTTACTTTTACCGCAATTTACTTTATTATCACATTTTTATCGCTTACCTTTATTTTATCGCATTTTCAAATACCTGTACACACAGCCTTTTTATAAATTGAAAAACCCCTGGTCGCATTTATCACAAATGTAATGCAATAACCTAAAACAATCCTTGTGTTCGACCTCGGATCACACCGAGAAACTTGCGGTGAAATTATACTTGGTTTCAATGCAGGGAAACTTGTGACAACGCACAACATACTACAAGAACATTCATTAATAACACATATTTAGAAGTAGTATCGTATATCATCGCATAAAATCTATGTCTTCAAGTTTATGGCATGGACTTGTAGCCAGGAATCAATTTTTTCTTATCAAGTTTATGGCGCCGTTGCCAAGGAATTGTTTAATGGTTTATTATTTGAGTGTGTTTGTGGTATTTTGTAGGACAGATCTCTTTATATTGGTTGTTCAATGCGGGGAGCAGTCTAACGGCTTATGAGCTCTGGTACCGAACTAGAATTTGTAGTTGACGTAGAGATTGAGCGTACCTTTCGTGCACAGGCACGCCAGAATCGAGCTAGGCGAAAGAGAGCAGCTGATATGGTAGATAATAACGACAACGCAACTCCCGTAGGAAATCAAGGGGCGGTACGACCAGTGCAGGACCCAGTCTTCCTTGCCCCTGATCGTAACATTCCCATGAGGAACTACGCGGTGACCAACCTGTACGATTTTTTGCCTGGGATTTCGAGGCCTATAGTAGAGGAGGACGCAAGGTTCGAAATAAAACTGGTCATGCTCCAAATGATTCAGAACGCAGGACAATTTGGGGGTCTGGAAGGTGAAGACCCGCATGCCCACTTGACCAGTTTTGTCGAAATGTGCGACAAATTC
>NC_052354.1:19886792-19900985 GCF_009727055.1 Benincasa hispida
TACTATAAAACAACTCACACAACATATGTTAACTATCAAAACTATAACACTCACAACATATGTTAACTATCAAAAATAACACTCCACAACTATTTACTATCAAAACTATAACACTCAACAACATATGTTAACTATCAAAACTATAACTCACAACATATTTATACTATCAAAACTATAACACTCACAACAAATGTTAACGTATCAAACTATAACACTCACAACATTATGTTACTATCAAAACTATAACACTCACAACATATGTTAACTATCAAAAACATAACACTCACAACATATGTTAACTATCAAACTATAACACTACAACATTGTTAACTATCAAAAACATAACACTCACAACATATGTTAACTATCAACATAACACTCACAACATATGTTAACTATCAAACTATACACTCACAACATATGTAACTATCAAACTATAACACTCACCAACAATGTTAACCTATCAAAACTATAACACTCACCTTAATTTGCTTAGGAGCCTCTCTAATAGTTCCTTTTCTACTCGGGCTCCCTTTTTACCCCTAGAATTCAGATCCAATTTACAGCTTAGATTACTCATAGTTATAAACCTTATTTAAGATACTTCCTTGTTACCAAACTATTCTTAAATGTCTCAAGAATCTTACCTAAAATCGAGGCTCATAACTCTTCATGGTTTAGCCGGAATCATCCAAACATCAAGACTGGCCCAGCTTACCCGATAGCTCGACCCCTCTGTCGTTTTCTCATTCTCCAGCCCCATTCCTTAGAGCTCTTCTCCGGCAGCCTCACCATGAGAAACTAGATCTCTTATCTTCCAGATGGCTTTGGAATTACATCCAACGCTCGAGTAGATTGGGAGATCTCTCGTATCAAGTTGATGCATTCTTCTTACCCCCACTGTCCAATGCACTCTACTCTCCCCCTCTTTTTAGATTTTATGATTTGTGATTTGAAAAATGAAATCCCAACGGCTCTATTTATAGGCGTCCAAACCTCCTATGGTGTTGACACCACCTACTTGGCTGCATGACCAAATGTTTAATCCTCCCTTTATCAACGTAAGCTGACTTCACCTTGGTTCAATGTGTTCTTCCCAAACGCATCCAAACACATTAGGTTAGAATTCCTCTAATCAGACACTCAATCTTATTTGACGTTTGCCCTTACGTCTTCAAGCTTTGTTTGTATTCAATTTAGGGTTTTCAATGCATAATCTATAAGATCGTGGCCAAGTTCAACGCCTAAATGCCCCGTCGTTCGATGGCACAGGCGGTTTCCTTCGATCGCATGGCGTGACGTTCGAATGAGGCGTTCAAGCAACTCTCGCTCTCTCCGCTCTCGCTTCTCCCACTTCTCGCTGGTCTTGCTCTTTCCACTCTCGCTCTCTCCCATTTTCTCGCTCCAATCTCGCTCTCTCCACTCTCGCTCTCTCCAACTTTCTCGCTCAAACTCTCGCTTTCTCCACTCTTGCTAGGATCTCGCTCTCTCCAGCCTTCTCGCTAGCTTGGATCTCGGCAGTGTCACTCTCTCCATTCTCTCGCTCAGCCAGTCTCACTCCCTTCATTTTTTCTCGCTCAACCAGTTCTCACTCCCTCCCATTTCTCTCGCTCAACCAGTCTCGCTCTCTCCCATTCTCTCGCTCAAAATTTCGCTCTCGCTTTTAATCTCGCTCTCTCCATTCTCTCCAACTTCCTCCAATCTCGCTTGCTACTGAGAATATGATTTATCTCCGTGCAACTTCCACACGAATTTTTCCAAAATAATTTTCTATATTTTCCTCAGTTCTTCAATCCTTTCTTCACTATTTAGGATTTAAGTCTTCAAGGTTTTCTCTTCTTTTTTATCCTTTTAGGATCCTCTCTACTCGTACTCAAGGATCAAATATGGTTATCATAACTATAATACCTAACCATTATAGTTTACATTCACTCTTACTAATTGTTGATCCCCAGAAGGTGACAATTATTACAGTTATTATGACAATTGTAAAATTATTAGATTATCTACATAACATAAGATTAACTTCCTCCTAATTAACCCCTTAATCACTTACTTAAGTAGGAAAATGGAGATTCGGTTTCACAGCCACAACCTGCGTCGATCTATTCAGGCCATTATAAAATGTCTCCATCACGACCAATCGGGTATCCCGATATGCAAGCAGTTTTTCACCAATCTTCGAAATCACACCCAGGCAGTGCTAGAGTCTCATTGTTCATTTTCTCAAAGTTCAGCACATCCTTTCGTCGCCTTGCATTGATGGCTAGTGGGAAGAACTTCTTCATGAATCGCTCAACCAGCTGATCCCATGATGTAATCTCGTTCGGCTCCAGTGAGTGAGCCCACCTCTTGGCTTCATCCCTCAAGGTGTAAGGGAATAGATAAAGTCTAATACCCTCAGGGTAACGCCAAATAGTGAGATGGTTAGCATGCTTAACAAAAGGTGCTTGGCGGAAAAAATTGGTCGGCTTCGGTCGGCGGGAACTAATAGTCGGTGACGACCGGCGGGAAATATGGTCAAGTACCTAAGCATGACTAGCGAGATAAATAAAAATAATCGATGTGCACAATTGCAGGAATTGGGGTCATAGGAAGGTTTCCATAGATGATTGTATTGATTGATGATATGATATGCATGCCACGTGTAGCTTTTGGAATAAAGGTTAATCATTGCATGAATAAATCCATGATCATGCATGGGTACACTGTGATTATTATTATGTGATTGATTTCCCAAAATGATGATTTTCAAAATGATTTTGATCTTTAAAAGAACCACTCACTGGGCTTAGTTGCTCACACTTTTCAAATTGTTTTCCAGAGTGCTGCTAAGGTCAAGGTCTGCCACGTGCCACAATTACATTTCCAGAGAGTTGTTACGGTTGTCATTGTAAACTTTGTTGTTAAGTCCTTAAGTTGTATAAACGTTATATCACTGTCGTAATAAAAGACGGGCCTACTTAATCTGTTATAGTTTATCTCCTTGACTTAATCATTCCGATGTGTATAAGTTATAGTATGGTATCAGAGTTATTCCACAAGACTCATTAGGCAGTAAGTGTCAGCTCAAGGGTTGATAACTGCTGCAGTCGCATCCCTCTCCCAGGCTGTGAAGGTGGTCTGGGGGCAGGGTATGATAGAGGCTGACGCCTCCGTGATAAGAGGTTTTACGGACAAGACGTATGCAGAGGCCAAGGTCATCCTTGACCGCATATCGCGAAACATAGATGATTGGATTGATGATGGTTATGGAGGCAGAGGCTCTGAAAGAAGAAAGAATGACACTGCCATTGTCCTTGCGGAGACAATGACGACACTGGCTGTAGTGACCTCAATCCTCCAATCGATGGCAATCAATCAAGGAGCTATCCCCCAACAATCAGCACAACCCGCTGCACCGGCTCAAGTGACCGCAATAAGTTATGTTTATTGTGGAGGGGCTCATGTAGCAGAAATATGTCCATCGAATATCTAGCAAGTATGCGCCATCCAAAATAACCCCTTCAGCAACACCTACAATCCGGGTTAGAGGAACCATCCTAACTTCAGTTCGGGAGGGAATCCTAACCAAGGGGGGCCAAGCAACCATCAAAGTGGCAGTCGAGGGAATCTTTCTTTTCAGCATAACTCAAATCAAGGGAAACCAAGGAAATTGCATAATCAACAACCCTCATCTTCGAACACCTCTGGAAGCACATTGAAGGCCCTGCTAAAACAATATATGGATAAAAATGATGCAATGATGCTGGCGCAGACGTCTTCAATTCAAAACTTAGAGATCAAAGTGGGCCAGCTGGCATCTGAACTGAGAAACAGAACACCTGGTACGTTGCCCAACAACTTTGAAGCCCCAGGATCTAATGGAAAGGAGCAATGTCCCTAGGATATTGGGCAGGCAAGCTGGACTACCTGCAGAGGTGTGGATTGCGTTCATTCAAAGAAACGTATATTCCGGTCCATATCTCACATCTATGTTTAAATGCTTTCTTTAATTGTTGTCTTTATGAATTTCTGAATTATGTCATTTATTGCTTCGATTAATTTGTTTCATGACTTTATGAATTTATTCTTCATTTACACTCTTGCATTTATTTCTGTGTTTTCTTTAATTCCTTTAACTTTCCTATATTTAATGTGTTATTCTTTAATTGGTGAATGATTGAGTAATGAGAAGAACATTTATTACCGCAAGTCATAGCAACTTGTGTTGATGAAAAAAAAAATTTATATAATAAAATAAAACAAATTCAATATGCATGGTGACAATGGACGCATCTTAAACCAGTAAGATGCGCTTTGCGATCATCCAACTTAAATTCATTGAGCTGAGGGGTGTGTTGCACGCGTGTGTGTCCTTTGCCCGTCCTTAGCAAAATGCACTATGTTGAGGTAGTGTTGCACTGGTAGCAATACCGTGCTCCCGATCCTCCAGAAATGTGTTTAGTAAGGGGTGTGTTACGGGGATGCATGCGTTGTTGCCCGTCTTCTGCGAAGATGCACTTGCGTTGGTGAACACATTGCGTTAATCTTTTCCTTGCATCCATTTGAACAAAATATTAAAGATAATTCTTTTTGCAAAATTGAGAAGTCCAATCGTTATGTATTCCAACGAAATGATGAGTCTGTAGATGAAAGGACGTTTTTCTGAAATTCCATAAATGAGGGAAGTTCGAATGACAGGCCTTTTGAGTGTCTCGAGGCCTACCGCTGCGAAAATCGTGTTGGGCTCACTAAGGCCCAACCTATAAATAGGAACTTCCCCCGTCTGTGAACATTTTACCTCTTTTTGCAATCTGAAAACTGTAGCGCCATTGCATCCAGAGCTTTCTTCTTCCCCAAAACGCTAGCGACCTTTTCAGTTCCTTTCACCTTATCATCCATGGCCGACTAAGCTTCCCAACCTTCTGCTTCACCCTCATCTCCTTCCACTGACCAAATCTCCATGCGAGAGGCAACATTCCTTGCTTCCAGTCGCCGTCTTGCTGCCCAACCCCACACTGTCCCCAGAATCGTCGATAGACCTCGGAGAAACCCTTTAGCCGTCAGGCCTCCTCAGTTCAAGAGGGGGCAAAGCACTGAAAGCACCCCACTTCAAACTCTAGCCATCTCAATTGAGAGTGAAAAGAAGATACGAGATGACAATGAAGTCTTTGGAAACATTATGGGTAACTTGGAGGAAGGAAGAGGTTTGCTCGAGGCAGGGGTTCTAAACCAACCACTATTTTCGAAGGAGGTGACGGTGGCAGTGACTGAGTAGGTGGCGGTGACTGAGGAAGTGGCGGTGGTAGAGGAAGCATCAGTGACGGAGGAAGTGGTGGAAGAGGAGACAAGAAGAAGCACTCTGGCTTTAGAGATTCCTAAGGAAACTACGCAAGTAGAATCCTATGACGGACCCATCAGAGTCGCATTAGAAGAAGTTGCGGTAGAGAAGCAACAAGAGGAGAAAAAGAAGAAAAATAAGAAGAAGGAAAAGAAGGCTGGAGAAGGTGAGCCATCCCATCATCGTAAAGAGAAGAAGAATAAAGAAAAGAAGAAGTATGAAGAAGATGAGGAGGCCAAGCTAAGAAAGAAGAAAGAGAAGAAAGAAAGGAAGGAGTGCAGGCGTGAGGAAAGGCGCCTGAAGAAGGAAGAAGAAAAGAAGAAGAGGACTGCAAGCCCAGAGATGGATGGAGAATCAACCTCTGTAAGAGAGAACAGGGGGGAAACAATGCAATTAATGGAGCCGGTGCAACCTGAAACAACGCAATCAGTTGCGGCCGATGAAGGCGAAGAAGGAGAAGCTACCCCCCTGATGCGGCATCACAAGGAGAATTCGCCGCAAGGGTCTATCGTTGACCCTTTAATTTTTATCAACACATTAGAAGAAAAGGAAAGGAGGAGAAAGAAAGAGGAAGAGAGACAAGAGAAAATGGAGCAGGCGAAACTCATCACCGCAGAGGGTGATAGAAGAAGAAGACTGCATGACGAGGAAATTCGCCGCAATAACGAGATATCGAGGCTTGAAGAAAAAAGGCGGATTGAAGAGGAAAAACGCCTTTCGTTGGCTTCTGAGTAGTTTGTGGAGGAGTTTGAAAGAGAAGTGAGAGAAGAGGAAGAAGAAGAAAAGAAAAAGAAGGTAGAAGAAGAAAGAAGAATGAGAGAAGAGAAGGAGAGGAAGCGCGAAGCCAATAGGCAGCGTTTAATTAAGAAGAAGGGCAAGGAACTTGTCGAGCGAGAGAAGGAGAAACAATGCAAGGAACGAGAAAGAAAAAAAAGGCAAAAATCCCACCTTGCGTTGGCCAAAGGAAAGAGCAAAGCAGTCGCAGAAAGCAGCAGGCCCGCGTTGGGAAAGGCGCTTCCATCAAGAAAGAAAGAAAATGATGACTTGTTGATGGAGATGGGCTTTTACCCTGTGCCAATGCCACTACCAGACCTCATCATGAGCGTGATCATGGAGTAGGGTTAGGACACATTTTGCCAGTGCCCAGCCATTGTTGTTCCAAAGGTAGTGCGTGACTTCTACCATGGACGGTTACATGGCACCAGGGATGTGGTGACCATAAAAGGGCAAGTGGTGCCTTTCAGCGCAAGGGACATCAATGGACTATACCAAATGAAGGATAACTCGGATGCAACGGGCAATAAAATCATTGATGATCCCACGGAACAACAGTTGGATGATACGCTACGAGTATTAACGCAACCGGACACTAAATGGTCGGTTTCTTTAAAAGGCATCAAGACCCTGGCGTCCAAGACTTTGCTTTCGGAGGCAAGGCTTTGGGTTTATCTGGATAAAAAGCGGCTGATCCCAACTTCCCATGACAAGACAATTTCAAGGGATCGAGTTATGGCTGCATATTGCATTGCGCGTGACATTCCAATCGATGTAGGCCGATTGATCACAAGTCAAATTCGAGGCTTTGTGGGGCACATTAGAGGACAATACTTCTTTCCATGGATGGTCTCAAGTCTATGCCTGTCAATGGGTGTAGGCATTGAGGAGGAACCCATGCAAGAAGTCCACGACCTCATCAATATCAAAATCCTGAGGTTACTCCTCAAAGACTCCCCACATTGCCCAGGGTTACCTTTAAAGAGGCCCGCAATCGATCTCAATACGCCACAAGAACCCAGGCCAAAGAGACAATGCAAAGATGATAAGGGAAAAGAAAAGGTCCAAGAATTACCATCATAAGAATTTGGACCCTTTACCCTTAGTCCGCCCTCCAAGCCCTCCAAGCCTTCCCGCACAACCTTCTTCTTCCTCCCTTCCTGAGCACTTTACCAACCTTCTTCTTGCCCTAAATTCTCCAACAGCATATCCAGCAGCCCCATCCTCACCTTCAGCATCATCACTGCAACATTCCATTCCATCGCCACATATTGATGACCCACACGATTTGGGTGAAGACACCTCTGCCCAACCCCAAAATGTTGCTGGCGAGACATCGCAGGCACAACCTTCCATCCTCTCCTTAGCTACTGAGTTAGTAGAAATGCAGTCCCTTTTCTCCCAACAACAACAACTCTTCGCTCAACAAAAAGCCTTCTTCAACCAGAGGTTTGATGTGGTAATGGAGCAAATCGACGATATACAGTGCAGTGCTGCAACGTCAAGGGAAGTGTTGATCAATATTCAGCGCAACATTTATAAGGTCCATCAGCAGCAAAGACAGATTGCTGAGCGCAACCATGAGTACTTTATTTTTCTCACCACATATCTTCGTGGTCCCATGGTGCCTTTGCATCTCAAGCAACACTTGAATTTTGAAGAAGCTCCTTTAGTACCACCTCAAAATCCTCCTCCAGACCCTCATGCTCCTCAACAATAATCTTTACATTTTTATGCAGCCATTCTATACTTTTATTCAATTCATTATTTTTCTAAGTTAATGAAATTCTTTGATTCTTTGTACAGGTAACAAATTTTGTATTGCGTTAATTTTTTTTTAATTCTTTGTATACTTTGTTAATATTCAATACAATTGAGTAAATATTCTCTTCAATTGCTTGTGCCTTTTTCTTTGTTATCCTTTGTCAATATTTGTGATGTTCGTGATCTTTTGTTTTTGCGTTCTTCATTGTGCTGCCATGATGTAGAACATGTTTATACTTAGAAAAATTTCCCATACTTTGTAAATTCTAACTAACACTTAGTTAATTCGTAGCCTAGCAATACTTTACCTTTTATCTCTCAAAGTTCTGCTCAAAACTTCTTTTTGAAATTATTTTCTAAGTGTTTGTCTGTTTTGTCTAAACAATGCAATGAGGACCTTGCACATCTCTAAATTTGGGGGTGGGGAAGGTCTGAGCAGATGAGATCAAGAATATGCGGTCATTAAGAAAATGCATTCATTTAAAAAATTTTTAAAAAAATTTCAATAAATTTTCATACAAAACTTCTATGTCAGCGCAAGGGAAAACCTAAAAAATAATTCCAACCTGATAAGAGTTAGTTGTGAAAGGAACCTGCTCGTAGTTGGATGTTCACATGACACCTGTGGGAGCAAACCAAAATGAAGGTGGGTTTCCAAGAACAACGCAGTATGAAAATGAAAAAGAAAAAGGAAGAAAAGAAAAATAAATGCAAGAAACAACTCCTCTGAATATCATGAGTTAAAAGTTGAAATTGGCACACAACTGTAGTTGAATGTTCGCATGACACCCGTGGGAATAAGCCAAAATGAAGGGTGTAACCAGGGTCAACAGTCTCTAATAAATGAAGCAAAGTTTGACACCGCATATAGACATATCAAGTTGTTTTGACAAAGAAGAGGTAAATATTTTATTTTTAAAACTAGAAAAGCATTTTTTAGCAGAAATTTGTTATATAGAAGAATAAAGTAGGGCTTTGATATGAATTAACAAGGATAGAAGGAAATTGCATTGCCAAGTAATGTGCCCAAATGTAACATTCAGAGCAACCAATCGACGCAAAAATATAGGATAGGAATTGAGCTTTATTGCCTTAGTAGAAGATATGCTTGAGGACAAGCATATATCTAAATTTGGAGGTGTGATAACTTGTAGAAATACAAGTTACTTATGCCACATTTTCTAGATATTGCGGCCAAAAGTTAGTAATTATGCGCCAATTGTATGAAAATTAACCTAGTATGACAATAATTATAAATGTTTGCAATTACACCCACTAATGCCAGAAAGATAGAGGACAAGCCAAACTTTACTCTGTTTTGCAGGAGACCAAGTCACCGCTTGCGCTCAAGCCTCATGAGAAACTAATCAACGCATCTCTGTAACATTGTGCCCGTAGATCAACCATGAAGAGACGATTACCGAAGTAACGGCACAATGCGACAGTCGNCTAATCAACGCATCTCTGTAACATTGTGCCCGTAGATCAACCATGAAGAGACGATTACCGAAGTAACGGCACAATGCGACAGTCGGTCCATAGCTATGCTTCAACCGCATGCGCTAATAAAAACAAACATCGCATGCGAACCGATGATCGAAATATGCAATTGAGCAACGCAAGAGCGGGAGATTGAGACACGTGTACAACTAACGGTTGTGCAGAATTGATGGTCTGATTGCATAACAGAAGGAATAAAATCCCTCCATCTCCAGAATTACCATAACAATAAAGTGGGGACCACAAGGCTGGAGTCAAAGATCTGCTCTTATAAATACCCTAGCGATAATTGATACGAGGCTATTTAGAGAGAGCTAATCTGAGTGCTGATCGGAGGAAATCCGAGAAGAGAAGAGAAGAGGCTGAGAGGTGAGTCTCAGTGCAATTCTACCAAATTCCTGCCGAGAAGCTCTGTACTTAGATCCCTTCTACCGGTTGAGCAAGCCTGAGAGGGAAGCTCATCCTTCCATTCACTCCATCAACGCCGACAAGCAATTCTCCATTCCAGATCCGTGCCAAGACATTGGTGATTATTTGTATTTGTTTCTAACTCTCATTCATCACTTGTATTTCACCTTCTTAATCTCTTCATTCACAACCATGTATCAGACGCTAAATAGTATTATTGAATGTCTCGATCATTTCCATTTACACTTCTCTGCTAATTTCCGTTCTTCCATAAAACATTTTCTCCATGATGTTTTCTTAATCCCTTGGAGATTAATATGAATTAAACAAGTAACTTAATCTATGCTAAAGAAATAAAGATGTTTAGCTAAAGCATGCTAGACGACATCTTCACCTGTAAGAGCAGAAGTGAAGATGCCATTTTGATCTGTCGAGAGAAAGTTAGAAGAATGTGTTAACTAAAGCAAGTAGTACTTCCAGAGATGGAACAACCTTGCATTCATTATGTTTTTCCCTGTTTCATCACAGAAATGTGGGAATGCGGCCGATCACCGAGAGGTGTATGCCAAGGGAAAAGCAAAACAATACTTATGCCTTTAACGCAATTAAGGAACTTGCGATGTTTGTATTAATTATCTTTTCTCTTTCTGTTCCACACATAAGACTTGCCACCGCATAACACGATCTTTGTATAATCTTCACAGTTAGTCTCACCCTCAGTATCTTGTAGCATGAAACCTGTATCTTGTATCATCATAATTTAGGTTTATTTTATCGCAATTTACTTTTACTGCAATTTACTTTATTATCACATTTTTATCGCTTATTTTATCACATTTTCAAATACCTATACACATAACCTTTTTATAAATTGAAAAACCCATAGTCGCATTTATCACAAATGTAACGCAACCTAAAACAATCCCTGTGTTCGACCTCGGATCACACCAAGAAACTTGCGGTGAAATTATACTCGGTTTCAATGCAAGGAAACTTGTGACAATGCACAACATACTACAAAAACATTCTTTAATAACGCATATTTAGAAGTAGTATCGCATATCATCGCATAAAATCTATGTCTTCAAGTTTATGGCATGGACTTGTAGCCTGTAATCAATTTTTGCTTGTCAATGACCTCCTTCATCATAGGTTTAAGTCTGCGTTGATTTTCAATAGTTGCTTTATGGTCGTCCTCAAGATGAATGTGGTGCATGCAGTACGCGGGGCTAATTCCTCTAATGTTAACAAACATTCAGCCAATTGCTCGCACAAGTTTCTTTAGAATGCTCATCAACACATTCTCTTGATCTGTGCTGAGCGCAGAGGAAATTATCACTAGCAGCTTCTTATTCTGCCCCAGAAATGCGTACTTTAAATGTGTTGGTAGGGTCTTCAGTTCAAGTGTTGGTGGTTCCACGAGGGAAGGTTGCGTTGTTTTTCTTTCTTCTTTTGGCTCTTCTTTTTGCGTTACGATCATTTCTTCTTATTTGTTTGTTTTTGCTACGATCGCATTGCATGCAGCTACAAATGCGTTGGCATCCTCTTCTTCACACTCTTCATCAGACTTTTCTTCTTCAATCAAATTCAGATCATCGTCAAAATCTTGTAGGTCTTGCTCATCCGGGAATTTCATGGCACGAATTATGTTAAATTTGAGCTTCAGTCCGTTTATGCTCAAAGTGATTTCTCCCTTGTGCATATCAATTTGAGCACGACCCGTTGATAGGAAAGGTCGCCCCAAAATGATGGGCACATCTTTGTCGGCCTCATAGTTTAGAATGATGAAGTCAGCTGGTAAAATAAATTTATAAATCGTGATTAGCACATCCTTCACCTTACCTTCTGGATCAACCAGAGACCTATCAGCCAATTAGAGAGTCACTGATGTAGGCACGAGTTGCCCCACATTTAATTGTCTAAAGATTGATAGCGACATCAAATTTATGCTGGCCCCCAAGTCACACAGGGCTTGCCCAATATAGAGTCCTCCTATGGAGTGAGGAATAGTGAAGCTCCCAGGATCGCTCATCTTCGGTGAAATAATAGATTTGGAACTTTGCGTTAATGGCACCGTGACAAATTTTCTAGTGCCTATTTTCTTAGTTACCATGTCCTTCAGAAACTTGGCATAGGTAGGCATTTCCTCAATCGCTTCACTGAAAGGAATGTTAACATGTAATTGCTTTAACATGGATAAGAAGTGTTGGTACTGTACCTCTTCGTTTTTTCTTCTTTCTTAGTCTCTGAGGGAAAGGTGGTAACTAGACTTTCACGGTTTCGTTTCATTTGACTTTGAGGTCGACACATCCTCAGATTCCACTTCTTCATTTTCTCTTTCTTCTTCTTGCGTTACTTTAATCTCAGGCTCAGTTGCGATGGAAGTTGTTCTACTCTGATCCTTCTTTTCTCCCTCCACAGTTCTTCCACTGCGCAATGTCACAACTTGACATTGCTTCTTACCTGATCCCCTTGGGTTGCGTGGAAGCTCGGTAGAACTTGGCAACGCCCCTTGCGTCTACTTTTCAGCTCATTCGCAATTTGGCCCATTTGCAATTCTAGGTTGTGGATGGACGTAGCCTGACTTTGAAGCACTGTCTCATTTTTCTCTATAAATTGCTTCAACGCCCCTTGCGGTCTACTTGCTTGGTTGCTATGTTGATCGTTGTTGCGTTAAAAGAATTCTGGTGGCCCTTTTTTTTGTGCCACAGATTGAAAATTTTGTTGTTGATTCTTCCAAGTAAAATTGGGGTGGTTTCTCTACACGGGGTTGTAAGTGTTTGAAAAGAGATTATTCTTTACAAAATATACAGACTGTGGATTTTGCAGGCAATCTTCCATCATATGCCTATCACCGCAAGTCGCAGACTGATAACTTGTAGAAATACAAGTTATTTTTGCTCTTAAGTTGGAACAACTAAGGTTTTTAATGATAAATTCTCCTCATTTTTAGAAGAAACACATGGAATTACTCAAACATTAGCAAACTCATGCAAAAGAATGTTTATTAATAAAATACTGCGGCACTAACGCATTATATTGCAGGATTTCAACAAGAAGCTAATGCATGATTAAGAAGTGCCACAGGTAAAATTCTAACGCATGGGCAATGCGTCAGAGGAATTCAACGCAAAGAAGATTCATTGATTCAGGTTGTTTGTGTCAAATCACCACTTACAAGTATGGGCACCTACAGCAGGCGGCGTTTGAAAAGCTTCTGAGTATCAAGCGGCTGACTAGGGCATGGATTTTAATGCTGCCCATCACCAAGCTGGAGATGATCAACGCCTATAAATAGATGAAATTTGTAACGACTGGATCCTTACATATTATGGTCCAACCGCTACGACATGCATACTTAGACTTTTCTATCATGAGATGAGTTTTGGTAAAAATATCAAAAGAACATATCTAAGATTTTATTAATTAGGTAGAAAACTATATAAAAAGTTTATTTTAAAAAATACCAGGATCCATAAAACATTAGCATAGTGATATAAAAATGCATATGCCTATGATAGTGAGCTTGATGGTTGGTCATTTGAGCGACGTCCAGTTGTGCCACCTACGCTGTGTCCTTGCCTACAAAGTCTGTAAAAGAGGATGAGTATATAATATACCCAGTAAGTAGTTCTCACATAGGGTAGTGACCAAATGCACAATTACATGCAACATGTCCTGAAAACATATGATTGGGACCGAAAACATATAATAACATGTGATGGTCGGTTATGCTTCTAACGTAAATTTCTCTGCCCTGGTAAGAAGTGAGGACTTAAGCGGAAACTAACCCATCTGATGATTAGCGGGTCATGCAGTCAGTAGGGCCAGAGTCGCATGCAACATCAACCATTAGCATAAACGTAAGATTGGACTGGAGGGGTGCAACCATACATACCCTGTTAGTCCCTAGCATAAACTTGACATAGAATTGGGTCTAGAGGAGTGCAACCATACATGCCCTGCTAGCCCTAGAAGCATAACCTTTATCTAATTAAAATTTTAATCTTATTTCATCGTTGTGAACAAACATAATGCATGAGGTCCCTTGTCGATAAACGTATTTTAAACATGTAATGCAACATAACAATAACATAATTATGCAATATATTAAAGGTACACTACTGTGAAACACTTAAAGAGAGGGTGAGATAAACTACTTACCTTGACTGCGATCCTAGTTATTCCTTATTATTCCTTATGGTTTAATCTGTAGAGCTTTCCCTCTTAAACTAGAAGGAAATTTAGGCAGCACTTCCCTCGCGTTTCCTCCTTCTAACTAACAGAATTACTTCACCCTTTTCACACGATTTTTACTACTGAGTTTTGTTTGAGAATGAGTTTAACTTCCAGCCGAAAGCCTCCTATTTATAGCCGTTTCCAGCTCTTCTCTGTGTGACAACTCATCCTACAAATGGCTTCTT